>NW_026712155.1:15127807-15325307 GCF_030504385.1 Musca domestica
CGGCCTATATTTTCATTTGTTTGGCCCAAGGACAAACCCTAATGAAATTGGAGATAATCGGTCAAAATTTAAATATAGCTCCCATATACATATATCTTCGTCCGATTTGCCTTTTATTGTGCACCAAACGTGTAATGTCAGTCCGAATAGTAAGGAATTTTGCACGTACGATCAGATTGGACCTGAAAATAAGTATGCCAAATTTGATCGAAATCGGTTCAGATATAGCTATAGCTCCCATATATATTTTTCATCCGATTTGTTATTTTTGTCCTCCGCAGCCGTAATATGCACTCTGTAACAACAATATTTGGGGAAATATATCAAATACAGCTCAGAAATACATTTGCTAAATTTTATGGAGATCGGTTAAGATTTGGACATAGCTCCCATATATAACTTCGTCCGATTTGCCTTTGATTGTGCACCAAACGTCTAATATTTGCCCAAATTGGATGAAATTTGGCACTTACGACCGAATTGAGTCTAGAAGCTAGTATGTCAAATTTGGTGAAGATCGGTTCAGATATAGCTACAGCTCCCATATATACTTTTCATCCGATTTGTCATAATTTGCCGTAATATGCACTCCGTAACAACGATATTCAGGGAAATATATCAAATACAGCCCAGAAATATCTTTGCCAAATTTTATCGAGATCGGTTCCGATTTGGATATAGCTCCCATATATATTTTTATCCGATGCTTCGGTATATTTAGTCCTTTGAACTATAAATTATAATTTTAATCATAGCGTGTATGATTAAATTCTCCCATAAAAACTTTTAATTGTTATGCGCAGCTCTACTAAATTAGCAAAGTGGTGTAGGGTATCATAAAGTCGACCCCGCCGACTTTAAGACTTTCTTTACTGGTTTTCTTTTGTTATTGTGACATTACTCTCTCTCTCGTCACTCTCAAAAATTGACACAAATGAACAACGTAATAACACTGTGTAGTGACCTCCAAATTTACAACGTAATATGCTGAAAGTCTTTAAATATTCAATAAAAAAATCTATTTCAGGATAATTATATTTTACTCCTGGGTGAAAATATTCACACTTCAGTATTTAATATTTATGTACTTTTCATTATCATTGATTATTTTTGGCGACTTTTATAACTGATATGTTAGCAGCACTTTTTGTAACGGCCTATATTTTCTTTTTAGTTATTTTACCATTTAAACACATTACACTCTCTCTCTCTCTCTTTTTTTTAGCCACTCTTAAAAATTGACACAACTGAACAACGCAAATACCACTGTGTAGTGACCTCCAAATTTACAACGTAATATGATCAAAGTCTATAAATATTCAATAAAAAATATCTATTTCAGGATAAGAATATTTTACTCGTGGGTAAAAATATTCACTCTTTTCTATAAAATATTTATGGTACATTCCATCATTTTTAATTTTTTTTTTGGCGATTTTCATCACTGAAATGTTAGCAGCACTTGTCCAACGGCCCACATTTTCCTTTTGTTATTATGACATTACTCTCTCTCTCTCTCACACACAACACTCTCAACGTTGACACAATTCAACAACTCAATATCACTGTGAAGAACAATGATACCAACTATTGACCCGTCAATTTACAACGCAATATGCAAATATCTCAATGTCTATAAATATCCAACAGAGAATATCCATTTCAGGATAAGGAAACAACAAAGAAATCTATATTGTCCTATTTTTTCCCCTTTATTGCCTTCCATTCATGTTAGATTTCCATTTAATTTTGTTATTTTTTGCTCTCGAAAAGTTGGCAACATTGTTTTTTAAAAGGCCTACGAAATGAGGCCTACACTCCGAGTAAGAGAGAGAGGGAGAGAGAGAGTCAGACTGACTGATTCAATCAATTAATAAAGAGGCATTATTTCATCATCTTTAATTATTTTTGACGTTTTTTTTCTTTAATGAGATGTTAGCAACACTTTTGCAACGGCCTATATTTTCCTTTTTGTTATTGTGACATTTAAACAAATTACTCTCTCTCTCTCTCTCTCTCTCTCCTCCTTCTCTTACACATCTCTCTCAAAATTAGAGAAAAATCAACAACGCAATATCACTGTGAAGAACAGTGATACCAACTATTGACAACGCAATATGCAAATATCTCAATGTCTATAAATATCCTAGAAAGAATATCCATTTCAGGATAAGAAAAAAAAAAGAAACAAATATTTTTCTATTTTTCCCCTTTAATGCCTTCCATTCATGTTAGATTTCCATTTAATTTTGTTATTTTTTGCCTTTGAAAAGTTGGCAACATTGCTTTTAAAAATGCCTACGAAATGAGGCCCAAAACAAAACACTCTGAGAGAGAGAGGGAGAGAGAGTCAGACTAACTGATTTGAATCAATTAATAAACCGGCATTATTCTAAGTTGCTCTCGGTGTATCATTCACCTTTCAGGCGCGCTCTCTCTCTCTCTCTATCTTTCTCTCAAAATACGGTAAGGGGGGTTTTTTCGCATTCTCCACCCATTATGTTATGGCAAAAATTTGCTGCGTAGTATTTTGAATGTTGTGAGTGTGTTTTTTTTTTGTTTTGCTTAATTACATATTTATTTTTCTTATTTTTTTTTTTGTTCTGCCATCATTGTCATGATGATGATGTTGGTCATGGCGATGATGATGATGACGATGTTGTTGTTATTGCCTAGGCGGCTGCTGGTGCTGTTGTTCTACTGCTTCAAGGAATTTTAAACTAAACAATAGGACAGCCAGTCAGAACACAAGTTGAATAAACATACAGCAGGAGAAGAAGACGTGGACGAAGAAGATGGAAGAAAGCAAGGAAGGAAGGCAGGCAGGAAGACAGGAAGAGAAGATTGCCGCACAATGACTAAAATATTATGCGTGCTCTCATAGCGGGTAGGTATTTTTTCTCGCATCTCAGCGAGTAGCAGATGAAAAAAAAAGCCAAAACAATTTCGACTTGTTGTTGGTTGGTATTAAAAAAATGTGTTGTTCTCGTAGTTGTTGTTAATTTTATTTATTGGCGCTGCAATTCCGTTGTTGTTGTAGGTATTTCACAATTGCTATCTCACATTAAATCACAATTACAGATATTCTGTTGTTGGCATTTTCTATCTCATCTGGACGATGAGTTGCATGGCTGGATGGCTGGTTGGATGGCTGGTTGGATGTTAGTTACTGTTGCTTCTCGTTAGGCTAGTTGTCACAACAATTATCTGTTTGGCTGGCTGGTTGGCTAATGATAATTGTCAGACACTTGAACGAACAGCTATGCATCATTGCCCTCCTCAAGATATTTGATTGATATTGGATAGGTACCTATCTCTGGTACTTGGTCTTAGAACTATTTGATTGTGGTTGCTGTTTTATTGTTGCTGCTGCAATTGCCTATAAATGGCCAATAAACGATGATACCTATCCAGTTATGTGGTCACAACAACAAAACACCACTTTTCTTCAGATTTCCATTGAAAAATGTGTGACTAAGGAAAAATTGCAAATTCTTCTTCTATCTTTGGGGAGGAAAATTGCACAGATACTTGTACTTGGCAGTAAGTAGTGGATATGCAATCAGAAGACAGGGCTCTCCATTCTCCATTTCTTGGTATTAAAATTCCACTGCAAAGGAATTTTTCCATTCTGAGGTTTTCCGATGAATTTTAAACATGCCCAAGTTTGCGGTGGAGTGAGTGAGAGTAAGTGGCAGGCATTATTCCAGAGAAAAACAGCGTTGGAATTTGAATGTGTGTGCAAAAATTTTTGCCATGTTAATGCAAAACAAGCGGCCAGGTGGGGAAGGGGGTTGATTGGGACAAGAGTAGAAATGGAAATTGTTGTCCCATGGGACATCAGGGATAGCATGACATTCACAATATTTAAGCCTTTCAATATGGAATTAGGAGAAAAGTAGATAAGTTTGGCTAGACCGAACTTTTGGTTCCCTCTACCATTTCGAATGGGCGTAAAAAGCTTCTAAAAACTTAGCTGAAAAATGCCTCCGAAATTATAAAAATTCCGAATTTTGGATGGTACAGCAGTATGTGGGGCCTATACGAAAAACCTGGACTTGAATCCTCATACTTAAAAAAAGGAGGTGGTGCACATTGCGAACACTAAAAATCAAGATTGGTATAGTTTTTTAAAAGAAATGTGGTTAAAATCGGCTAACTCTCAAATATCGGAAGGTACCGTTATATTGATGGTGAATGGGGTTATACGAAGATGTGAACCTGGACCCGGTCATAGAAAGCGGTATTCATAACATACATTGGCTGTATAAAGCTGCGGTTTGATCCATTCTTTCTCATAGGGCTCTTATCCTGGGGCACGCATTAAAATTCAAGGTGAATAGCTCGAAAATGTCAAACGCACAGCGAGTAGCTTTAATTTTAATCATGGGCTCACCAAAGAGTACACCTCGAGCAGCCTTAAATGTAATGCTAAACATTACTCCGGTCAAACGTAAGGTAAGAATGCGGTAAGCGCTGGCCGATCAGAATATACTGCATACTACCCGACAGGGTCATGCCAGCTAGCTGTACTTTCCCTCATGAACGGAACAGCGATTACATATTTCGAACGATGAGATTTGACAGAATTGAGATTCTGATTCCAACCGTTCCATTCGGAACCAATCTACTTCTAATCCGTATTCTGATATATACAGACGGATCAATGATGGAAGAGGACACGGGGGACTAGGACTGGCCTACTTCTACAAGTTGGATGGAAAGTGCAGTGTTTTTCAAGCAGATATCCTTGCTGTCATGAAAGCGCCAAAAGTGACTAAAATTATGGAGAATGAAGGAACTGAACCGGTCACTATTTATGTGGATAGTCAAGCGTTTCTCAAAGCAATTGCATTTTCCACACAACCGCGATGAAGTCCTGAGGTTAAGAACGGCTCTGGGAAACCCAAAAACTATTACTCGACATTGCTGGGTACCTGGTCAATGTAATATTGAAGGACACAAGATGCCGATGAATTTGCAAAGATGGGCTCCAGTCAAGTCGGCGACAAGTTAAGACCCTCTCTTTGTCATTTTCACAGAGCATCGGATCAAGAACGTTGAAATGGGATAAAATACAGCAGGATCGAAATATATTGAATACTGAAGGCTGAGAGAGGATTAGGAAGAGAAGAATTGTATGCTATCTATCTATTCTCTAAAAAAGATCTATCATCTCTTTCAATTTCTATATCTCCTTCATTTTTTTTTTGCGCAGTAATTACAAATTACAATTTCAATTATCCTAACCTAATATACGAGGTATCAAATATGAACTTCAAATACCAATTTTGAAAAAAAAAAAAACTTTGAAATAATTCCATTGAACAATGTCGCTCAAATCATCAAAATACCAAGCATAAGGAAATAGCGGGTTTTCCTTAGGGGCTACGCAAAAATCGGGATCTGTATAGGCAAATTTCGGTCATAAGAAGGGGTACCGAATACGAACTTTAATTGCCAACATTTAAACAATTTCTTCGAAAAATTTGACATAAGTAATCAAATCATCATAATCTGAAGATCGAGGTACAAGGATGTTTCCTACATGCTGGAAACCCACTGTCAATTTACAGCAAATTCCGGGAAATTTTTGTGATAACACGTATCAATTATATGGGGTATGTAACAAAGACCTACATAATCAGATTTTCAATACCAAGGACCTAAAATGGAATTTCAGTGGCATTATGTCTTCCTTATCCCTTCTATAAAAAAGATGAAAGTGTATTTCTCTCCTAAGAACTTCACACGCACAAGATATGTAAAAGAATTTCTGATAAGGAAAACATATGTACACAATAAAAACATGTTTTATTATCATCTAATAGCGATTTCTAATCATATGCCCAATGACGTATACATTCTGACAATAATCATACGCATTATAGCACTCAACGTAGCCAGTGACGTATACGTTTTGATAATATTCATACGCAAAAATCCTTCATCTTGGTATCATATTGGGGGAAGGTTCAGAAAACCTACAGAGAAGACCTTAAGAAGCTTTTTATGTACAGAAACCGTCAAAAAGTATTTCCAGCAGATACTACTTTTTTAAGCCCTTTCTGTAAAGTTCAAATTGTCATATCTGTAAACAAGACTTTATGAAGGTAATCTCTGCACAGAAGACCTCCAGAACTTTTTTCTGTACAAAAGATTTCAAACAGGTTTTATCTGTACGGAAGCTAGAAGAGCTCTTCTCTCCGTAGAAAAAGCCAGGGTGCCTCTTTTTGGTGCCTCTTTATACCGAAAACTTTCAAGGTGCTTTCTCTTAACACAGTTCCGTGAAAATGTATTTTTGGCACAGGAAGACTTCTTTAGAAAAAGAAAACCCTCAGAAGTTTTTTTTTTAATTCTGAAAGATTTTGAGAGCAATCTTTTGTTAAATCTTCAATTGGTCATATCGTGTTAATATGTGCTCTAGTTGGCCCCTCTGGAACAGAATCCAGCAAAATGTATTATTTTCAAAAGTCTGTTAGAAGACAATCTTGCATAGAGGTACCACAGAACGTCCTCTTGGACAGAAGATAGTCAGGAGGAGATTTTCGCTCAGAATGCCAATAAGACTTCTATGGACAACAGATCTCATTGGCTTTTCTCGGCGAGGAATACCGTAAGAAAAAAATTCTTCCACTGGAGAAAGTCGGGAAGACTTTTTAATCAATTGAATTTTTTTTTCTAGGTTTTCGTAGAGAAGATATTTCAAAGTCTTATATCTTTATGTGTATAGATGAATTTTTAGATGGCTCCAAATTTGGCAGAATTGCAAAGTCTCCTACTTATTGAAATCATAAAAAGGAATGTATCTTTATAGGATATGTTGGGAATGCCTATGTTGTTTATGCCTCTAAACACAGTTTTTGGAAAATTATGTTTTCTTAGGGGAGGGATTCGGATATTTGACCCGGATCTACAAGACCGATATGGATAATTTATCATTTGAAAGCTCATGATAGCCTATCCAACAAGTGGTCACATGAAGGCGCTATTTAATTTTTTTTTTAAATTGCCCCTAAAGTCGACAAGGGCCCCATTTTGGAAGTTCTCGAAATTTATACCAAATTATAGCTGATCTAATTATAGCTGACACTATTACCTTTCCAAAACGCTACAATATTTTTCATCGCTCCTGGATCCTGAGATATGGGTCTCTGAACTCTGGTCAGTACATCGAACCAAGGTTTATCTAATTATACCCTCAGCCATATGGCTACAGAGGGTATATATCATTTGATACGGTCAAAACGTGCCTAGTCGAAATAACGGTTTTAGACCCTAGGTCTCTTTGGACCAAATCCGTTTCAGAACATTTGGAGTCGATCTACCGATGTCCGTCCGTCCGTCCGTCTGTCTGTCTGTCTGTCTGTCTGGCTGGCTGGTGCGCACGATAACTCTCGAAGGGAGTATCCGAT
Organism: Musca domestica; assembly: GCF_030504385.1. Classification (NCBI taxonomy): domain Eukaryota; kingdom Metazoa; phylum Arthropoda; class Insecta; order Diptera; family Muscidae; genus Musca; species Musca domestica. Next base: position 15,135,223 of record NW_026712155.1, read on the forward strand.
TTGATCCAAACTTGGTACATCGTAATATTTTTGTCAAACTTAGACCGAGTTCGGAGATGGGCAATATCGCTCCACTCCTTCTGGTACCTCCCACACAAAATTTCAAAATTTTCAAAGAAAATAATTTGTTGCACAGAAAGAGAAAGGATAATCCGATTTTGCTCCAACTTTGCATATGCCAATATTTGAGTCCGTGCTAGGTTAGGTGTGAAAATGGACAATATCGGTTCACTCCATCAAGTACCTCCCCCACAAATGGTCAAAATTTTGAATAATTGCAACTCTCATAAAATGTGATGTAAGAGTCCGATTGTCTTCAAATTTCACACACCTCAATATTTATATTAACCCAAGGTCTGGTGTTAAGATAGAATATATCGGTCCACTCCCTCTGGTACCTCCCCCACAAAAGGTCGAAATTTTCAAAAAAATATTTTTTTGCACAGAAAGAGAAAGGAATATCTGATTTTGTTCCAACTTTGCATATACTAATATTTGCGTCCATGCTAGGTTAGGTGTGAAAATGGACAACATCGGTCCACTCCATCAAGTACCTCCCCCACAAATGGTCAAAATTTTGATGTAAGAGCCCGATTATCTTCAAATTTCACACATCCCAATATTTGTATTAACCCAAGGTCTGGTGTTAAGATGGACAATATCGGTCCACTCCTTCTGGTACCTCCCCCATACAAGGTCAAATTTTTCAAAGAAAAAAAAAAAACAAAAATTATTTTCTGCACAGAAAGAGTACTAATAATCCGGGTTTGCTCCAACTTTGCAAATCCTAATATTTTCGTCAGTTCTAGGTCTGGTATAAAAATGGATATTATTTGTCCAGTCTATCAAGTACCTCCCCCACAAAGGGTAAACATTTTGAATAATTATAATGTGGTGTTAGAATCCGACTGTCTTAAAGTTTCACACATTCCAATATTTTCCTAAATCCAAGATCTGGTGTTAAGATGGAAGATATCAGTCCACTCCTTCTGGTATCTCCTCACAAGAGTTCAAAGTTTGGAATAACCAAAACATTTATAAAACCCGAAATCTGGTTCTCTTTATATTTAATACATCCCATTATTTCCACTAACAAAAGATCCGTTGTGAAGATGTAATATATCGGTCCACTCATTCTGGTACCTCCCCCACAAAGGCTCAAAATTTTGAAAATCTATGAAGCTCATAAAAAGCGAAAATGACATCCGATTCTATTCATGACTTGGTACATCCCAAAATTTAAATTAACACAACACAGTCCAAACTTAGCACGTCGCAATATTTATATCATATTTATTTAGGTCCGACAAGAAGTGGCTAATATTGGCCAATTCCTTCGGAACCAACTGCATAAAGGTTTAAACATTTGATCAATCACACCAGAAGTCAAAAGATTTTAAAATAATCGAACATTGGCTGAGTTAATACATCTGTCGGCAAAACCGACCGAAACTTTTTAACTTGTTTTGATGTTGTTTAGCCTTTCGCTGGAGCTTGAGATTTTCTTTTCTGGTTATGTTCAACTCCTGCTACGCTAACCAAATATACCCGTATAATTTTTCAGGTCCTATGAAAAAAAAAAAACTTTCCCGGAATCAGGGTAAAGATACCTCGCCTCTGAAAATTTCTTCGACAGTTATTTTATCTTTGAAAAATCTTTGGAGGATCTTTTATCTATGTATGATCGTTGGTCTCAAGGCCTTCCATATTCCCATTTCAATTTCTGATGAAATCCCCTTTCAACTGAACTGAACGAAATGTTTTCTTCATTCAATTACTTGTAAACAGATGGAGAAGGCGTATTTCGCGCATTTAAGACCCTAAAGCGAGAGAGATAAATAAATAAATATTCCATAATCTCGAAATGTTAATCTCTTCGGTGTTTACAATTCTAACGAGTCATCATTATTTTCATTTCAGAACGAAAACAACAAAAAGCAAAAAAAAAAACAAAAAAATTAACAAGAAAAAAACAACAACACTCCCCAATAAGGCAATGAACACAGACTGACGGACGGACATACGGACGCACCACAACTCACACACACACGCAAAGCATGAGCATTTCAAACAGCGCCAAACCAGATATTTACGCATTTAACTAATTAAAATATTTGTACAAACATAATTAGCTACTCTTCAAACTCCCAGCTCTTGAGAGCCCCGTAAAGGCCCAACCCCCTCGCCCGCCGCCTGACCGCCCACCGGCGACAAACAAACACTCAAAGAAACAAACAAACAAAAATAAAGCTTTTGCGTGTATGGAAATTTAAAGAAAAAAAAAACAAAAAACTTACTGCTTTTTTTATCCAAATGTAGAAATGTTTGCGACGGATGATGGTGATGTAGTCATAGCTGTTGTTGTTGAACGGCGACGACGTCAAACGTCATTGACATTTTCATTTCACTTTGTTGGCATTATTTATTTACGTTGTGGCTGTAGCCGTCGTCGTCGTTGTTGTTGTTTTCGTTGTTATAACACATCATTTGTTTGTTATTTCCGGTTAATTGCACTGCTGTCTGCTCAGCAAATCTGAGTGGCAATTTTGTTGTTGTTGTTATTATTTTTCTTGCTTAATTGTTGTTGTTGTGATTTGGTTACAACGCTCGCCGGCCGCACAAAACTCACATTAACTTGTTTTTTCTGTTGATTTCTGTCGTGGAGAGTTTTGCTTAACTGGTTTGTTTTTAGCGAGGCTCCCGTTGTTGATGTCTGACAGCGCCGCCGACTGCTTTGGCGCTCTGTGGCCTTCCCCAGAAAAATTGAAAATTTACACAAAAAAAACAAGCCGAGAATTCGGTGAAGGTATTTTAGCTTGTTTTCATGTACTTGAACGCACGCACACACACAATCTTGTTTGTTTTTCTTTGTGGAACGAATAATGCGGCCGCTGATGTTGATTTTCGCTTTGGTTTTTATTTGATTTTTGTTTTTTTTTACTTTTTTCTCTTCTCATTTGACCACCAATGAGAAAATAAGGCAGGCACACACTTTGACAATGGGTATTTTATTTTGTAAACAACACTTAACTTTTACCGTTTTTCACAATTATCTGTTGTTGCTGTTGTTATTATTGTGGTTGCCGGTTGGTCGTTCGGTCGGCACGGTGGGTGCTGTTCTCATTTCACTTTTGTTTTTTATTTTCTCACCCATAAAAACACGCACACACACTGGCTCAGGCCATAACACTTTCGTTGCCGTTGGTTATTTGAAACAAAACACACAAGAACAACAACAATATCATCTTGGCATGCATTTCGATTTTCTTCTTCGTTTTCTTAGGCACGCACTCACGCACAACACATTAAGAAGGCAGCGACACACACGCAACGGCGACGACGACGACAACAACGATGATGGGTGCCGAACGTCAACGCAACACGCAATGATGCCGTGCACGAAAACAACAACAACCACACGCATTAACCTCTCTCATTTTAGAGTGTGGAGTTTACGATGTCAACTGCTCCGTTGGCAGAGACGTTGGCTGAGCACACGACCTCTTTGAGAGTTGTTTTTCTTATTTTATTTTTTTTCCCTTACCGAGGAGGCGAGACAATTTTACCTTGTACCCCACCGACAACAACAAATACCACGGGAAAAAAGAGAAAGAGCAATAAATTCCTTTCTCGTCTGTATTATTTTTTTTTTGCCAGGCCACTTGCTGGATTTTATTTTTCACTTTTATATCGCACTTTTTGCAAGAATTGAAAACATTAAATGAAAATAAAAAAATCACTATTTTTCTTTGCAATAAATTCTATGCTTTTATTTTGATATTTGATTAAATTTATATTTATTTTTAAATGCACTTTAACGTTAACCATCCGCTTCACTTTGTGTCATTGTTATTCTACCGACAGCGACAGACAAAAGCCGATCATATTTTTTTCTCATAGAATTGAAAACAACAAAAACAACAAGATGGCATGTGTTTTTGTGTCTGCCTTGTTAGGGTTCTAAAAATCGTTTTATGATTTTTTATGTGGATGGGCCACATGGCGAATTATTTGGTGTGACATTTGAGGCGTTGAAATAAGAATGCTTGGAATTTAAGTGAAAATATGTAACAAAATAAAAAGAAGTAGAAAAAAATGAATAAATACATTAATAATTAAATACAGATATAAAGGGAGGAATAAAAATGTGCAATTAAATTAAAAAAATGAATTAATAAAATTATATATGTATCAGTGGGGATAAATTAGTTTAAGATAAAATTGGGATTTAATTTTAGTTTAGATGAACGATTCTTTATTTCTATTTTTCTACAGATTCTATTTTTTTACAGATTCGTAGCAGACAATATGTTGGAATGTAAAGTTTAGTCGACTCCTGCTTATTTTTTTTACCATATTTTACATATTTTTATACCCTCCACCTTGGAAAGGAGAGTATATTAACTTTGTCATTCCGTTTGTAACATCCTTAAGTATTCGTCGTAGACCCCGTAAAATATATATATTCATAATCAGCCTAAAATTCTAAGTCGATTTAACGATGTCCGTCTGTCTATCTGTCTGGCTGTCTATCCGTCTGTCTGTCTATCCGTCTGTCTGTCTATTCGTCTGTCTGTCTATCCGTCTGTCTGTTGAAATCACGATAAAGGCCACATTATTTGACGTAGAGCGCCAAAATTTAGTAGAGCAATTTCTATTGTGTCTAGGATGGTTGGTATTGAAAAGGAGATATATCGGTCCACGTTTTGGTATAGTCCCCATATAACGGTACCTCCCAATATTCGGTATTTTGATGATTTATGCCACATTTTTTCACGGATTTGTCTGAAAATTGGTATTTGTAGGTCATAACGGGTCCCAGTTCGTGTGGCGAGACATTGCATGTATAGGTCCACGCTTGGGTATAGCCCCCATATAAAGGTACCTCCCGATATTCGGTATTTTGATTATTTTTGCCACATTTTTTCAGGGATTTGTCTAAAAATTGGTATTTGTTTGTCACAATGGGTTCCAGCTCCGGTGGCGATGTAACGGTACCTCCCGATATTCGGTATTTTGATGGTTTTGTCACATTTTTTCACTGATTTGTTTAAAAATTGGTATTTGTTGGTCATAATGGGCCCTAGTTCGTGTTGCGAAACATTGTATGTATAGGTCCAAGTTTTGGTATAGTCCCGTTTATATTTTGGTATAACGGTACCTCCCGATATTTGGTATTTTGATGATTTTTGACACATTTTTTCACGATTTTTTCTGAAAATTGGTAGTTGCAGGTCATAATGGGTTCTAGCTCCTTTGGCGAAACACTGTGTTTGTGTAACCCCATATAGCCGTAATTCCCGTTATTCGGTATTTTGATGAATTTTGGCACATTTTTCCATGAATTGTTCTAAAAGTTGGTATATGTGGGTCATAATGGGCTCTAATGCTTCCTTTACCCTAAGGTGGAGGGTATTAAAAGTTTGAAGTTTTATGTTCAAGTATATACTTATAAAACAAATAATTATTACAAAATATTATCAAAATTAAGTGGAGTAAAATTTACCAACACGTCACAAAAAAAACGTCCAAAAATTTCACTTCGACAGTTAAAGGTAAATTATTGATATTATCACAATTATTATAATTATTACCTTTCCATTAATATTTTTCTAGAAAGAAAATCCTTAAGCATTTTCAATTGGAAAAGAAAACGATCTGTTATTTAAAATATTCAACGGTTTATTGTAAATCAGTTTTGTGAACCCTACAACTAAGTTAATGTTGTAATCGATTAATTGTGTTATCGATTGGTTAACATTAACTCATAGAGGGAGCAAGGAATATATGTGACTGGGCCAAATGCAGAGAAGTCTCTTTGACATCGCCATCTGTCGATTGTACTGTACTCTACAGTCACATAGAAAATTCAATAAAATATGTCATTGCTAATACTATGCACACATAGATGGCGCTCTCACATATTTCTTGTAACCATTATAACATTATAGCAAGCAGCCAATAAAATTATCTGCCAGCCGTCACTGGAATAATTTTAACAGCTGTCGGACGAGGGGCTTAGTAATGACAGCAGTCTGACGCTGTTTGCATTTTTTTCATCTCATCCTGTATGTGTTTTCATTTCTAACTGCCAATTTAATAGGTTTTCATTCTACGCCAAAATCACACTTAAAACTTCATTTTTTAGGGAAAGTATTAAAGGAAGATATATTCTACATCAAATTTCACCATACATTTCAGAATAAACCATATATCTAAGTATAATAGGTTTGGAGAAAATTGCATTCGAAATTTATATATTATAGCAAAAGCCATTTTTGCAGCCACTTTTCATTTTATGCAAAAATCTCCCTTAATATTTAATTTTTTGTGGAAAGTATTTAAGAAAGAAATATTCTGCACCAAATTTCACTACAATTCTCCGAATAAACCATACATCTAGGTATAATAGTTTTTAACAAAATTACACTGGAAATATGAATATTATAAGCAAAAATTATGTGTTTCCATTTTTTACGGACTATTAAACAGGTTTCATTTCAATGCCATAATCACCCTTAAAACTTCACTATTTGGGCGAAGTATTAAAGAAGGAAATATTCTACAAGAAATTTTACTATAAGTCACCACAGAAAAGAAATCGCTATTTGGATTATATATCAAGAAAATTAATACATCAATGTTGCCAGAAAAATCGCGTAAATATTTCCTAATTTTTTTGATTATTTTTTTTCTCGGCCTTTTACGAGTTGATGCATGAAAGTAGCATAAAATTTGGTTTTAGTCACAAAGTGTTAAAGGAGAAATTATTCTGCACCAAATTTCACTATAAATCTCAAAATGAACTATACATCTAGGTGTAATAGTTTTTAAGAAAATTACATTCGAAATGTATATATTAAAGGTGAAAAATATATGGTGACATTTTATTGCCAATTTAACAGGGTTAATTTCTATGCCAAAATCTGCTTTAATATTTCATTTTTTGGACAAAGTGTCAAAGGAATATATATTCTAAATCAAATTTCACTATAGATCTCAGAACAAACCATACATCTAAGTATAATAGGTTTGGAGAAAATTGCATTCGAAATATATATATTAAAGCGAAACCATTTTTACAGCCATTTTTCATTTTATGCCAAAAACTCTCAATGAATTCTTCATTTTATGGGAAAAGTATTAAAGAAAGACATATTCTGCACCAAATTCCACTATAAATCTCAAAATAAACTATACATCGAGGTGTAATAGTTTTTAAGAAAATTACACTCGAAAATTATGTATTAAAAGCAAAAATTATGTTGTTCAATTTTTTAATGCCAATTTTTATTTAATGCTAAAATCTCCATTTATACTTCATTTTATGGGGAACAAATCAAAGGAAAAAATATTCTACACCAAATTTTACTACAAATCTCAGAATAAACCATATATCTAAGTATAATAGTTTTGGAGAAAATTGCATTCGAAATTTATATATTAAAGCGAAACCCATTTTTACAGTCATTTTCCATTTTGTACCAAAATCTCCAATTATACTTAATTTTATGGGGAAAGTATTGAGGGCAGAAATATTCTACACAAAATTTCACTATAAATATCCGAATAAACCATACATCTAGGTGTAACAGTTTTTAAGAAAATTACATTCGATTTTATATATTAAAAGCGACAAACTATGTATTGCCATTTTTTTACGCCAATTTAACAGGTTTCCATTCTATGCCGAAATCTCCCTTGATAATTGATGTTTTGGGGAAAGTATTAAAGAAAGATTTATTTTAAGCAAAATTTCACTATAAATCTCAGAATAAACCATACATCTAGGTGTAAAGGTTTTAAAGAAAATTACACTCGAAATTTATATTTTAAAAGCGAAAATTATGTGCTTCCATTTTTTACTGAAAGTTAAACAGGTTTCAATTCTATGCCAAAATCTCCATTAATACTTCATTTTATGGGGAAAGTATTAAGGGGCGAAATATTCTACACCAAATTTCACTATAAATCTCCGAATAAACCATACATCTAAGTACAATAGTTTTTTAAGAAAATTACACTCGAAAATTATGTTTTAAAAGAAAAAATTATGTATTTTCATTTTTTGCGGACAATAAAACAGCATTCATTTCAATGCCAAAATCACCCTTAAAACTTCACTTTTTGGGGAAAGTATTAAAAGAAGATATATTCTACATAAAATTTTACTATAAATCTCAAAATAAATTATACATCTAGCTGTAATAGTTTTTAAGAAAATAACACTCAAAATATGCATATTATATATGAGAATTATGTGTTTCCATTGTTTACTGCCAATTTAACCGGTTTCAATTTTATGCCAAAATCACCCTTAAAACTTAATTTTTTGGGGAAAGTATTAAGGTGCAAAATATTCTACACCAAATTTCACTATAAATCTCGGAATAAAGCATACATCTAGGTGCAATAGTTTTTAAGAAAATTACACTCGAAATTTATGTATTAAAAGCGAAAATTATGTGTTTCCCTTTTTCTACGGCCAATTTAACAGGTTTCAATTCTACGCCGAAATCTCCCTTAATAATTCATATTTTGGGAAAAGTATTAAAGGAAAAAATATTCTACACCAAATTTTATTATAAATCTCAGAACAAACCATATATCTAGGTGTAATAGTTTCTATGAAAATTCCATTCGAAATATGGATATTATAAGTATAAATTATGTGTTTCCATTTTTAACTGCCAAATTAAACAGGTTTCCATTTTATGGCAAACTTTCCATTAATACTTCACTTTTTGGGGAAAGTATTAAAGGAAGAAATATTCTACATCAAAATTTACTATATATCTCAGAATAAACCATACATCTAGGTGTAATAGTTTTTAAGAAAATTATATTGGAAATTTATATATCTCAAGTAAAATTTTTGTGTTTCCATTTTTAAGGCCAATTTAACAGGTTTTAATTTAATGCCAAAACCTCCCTTAATAATTCATTTTTTGGTAAAAGTATTAAAGGAAGAAATATTCTACACCAAATTTCACTATAAATCTCTGAATAAACCATATATCTAGGTGTAATAGTTTTTCAGAAAATTATACTCGAAATTTATATATCTCAAGTAAAAATTATGTGTTTCCATTTTTTACGGCCAATTAAACAGATTTTAATTTTAAGACTAAATCACCATTAAAACTTTATCTCTTGTGGACAGTATTAAAGGAACATACATTCTACACCAAATTTCACTATTTATCTCAGAATAAACCATATATCTATGTTTAATAGTTTTTGAGAAAATTACACTCAAAATAAATATATTAAAGGTATATGTTGCCCTTTTATTGCCAATTTAACAGGTTTCCATTCTATGCCAATATCTCCTTTAATATTTCATTTTTTGGGCAAAGTGTCAGAGGAGGATATATTCTACACCGAATTTCACTATAAATCTCAAAATAAACTATATATCTAGGTGTAATAGTTTTTAAGAAAATTGAATTCGAAATTTATATATTAAAGCGAAAACAATTTTTACAGCCATTTTCCATTTTGTACGAAAATCTCCATTAATACTTCATTTTATGGGGAAAGTGTTGAAGTAAGAAATATTCTACACCAAATTTCACTATAAATCTCAGAACAAACTATTCATCTAGGTGTAATAGTTTTTAAAAAAATTATACTCCAAATTTATATTTTAACAGCGAAAATTATGTGTTTCCATTTTTACGACCAATTTAACGGGTTTTCATTCTATGCCGAAATCTCCCTTAATAATTCATGTTTTGGGGAAAGTATTAAGTATTACTCTGCCACTGCCGCATTAAAATAATTCAATGCATCCTTGTCACACACTAATCATGCGATTTAATTGCATAATTAATTATTCATAAATGTCTGTTTTTGCCACTATTTAATTTTTCATTAATCATGCACTCAGTGGCCGACATGCGGGCCGGACAGGCAGAGGAAGGACAATGGGAGGACAGGTACTTCATGTACACAACACTCGACGATAATGTTGGCAATGTTGTCCATGCAACCTTGTACACGTGTGAATTGAAAGAGAGGGGAAGTGGAGCGGCAAGGGGGGGGGAGGGACAGACACATCAACAGCACGAAAACAACGACGAACATTGACACAGACAAGGACATGGACACGGACACCGACACAGATCCGATGCCGATTCCGCCAATGAAACATTTAATGTATTGAATAACAATTGTAACTAATGACTGCAAAAAGCAATGAGGAGGACAAGAGCAACAACAAAGAGCAGAAGCAGAGACAGAACAACGAAAAGAATGAGAACGAGAAGCAGAAGAAGACCCACAATAATTACGAATTCACCAAACTCACGTAAAGCTTATTTTCTTCGAAATATAATTAATTTCTCAATGGTGTGACCCAATCATAAATCTCTCGGCTTGTTCTCGCCCCAAAACACCAACGCTCGAACACACAGTCGCACACCCACACGCCCTGCCTGGTCCCCCAACGTGCAGGACGACACAAAAACACAATACCCTCCATGGTCATTTAAGCCTAATGCATAATGCTTGGAAATGTAGTGGCTGAAAGCGGATACCAGCGAATGTGCAGGAGGGGAAGGTGGGAGGGGAGGAAAACTTTCAGTAATAGAAATAACAGGTATAATGGATATAATTGTAAATGAGTTAAGGCACAGTGGGGGGATATAACAACGTTTGTAGGTCTTCTATAGCCAAAAATTGAAGAGCTCTTCGGATGATAACAGACCTGAAAAAAGTCTTCAGTCAAAAGAAGACCTTTAAAAGTTCTTTCATAGAAGATCTTCAATGGGTCTTTGGTCTTTAGAAGACCTTCAAAAGGTCTTCGGTCGATATAACCCCTTCTACGGTCAGCAATAGAACTTTAAAAGGTCTGCGGTCTATAGAAGACTTCTCAAAGGACTTCGGTCTATAGAATACTTCTTCCATAAAAAATATTCAACAGGCCTTCGGTCGATAGAAAGCCTTGAAGTGGTCTTCATTCGATAGAAGATCTTCAAGAGATCTTCGGTCTTCAGAAGAACTTCAAAAGATTTATAGAAGACCATCAACAGGTCTTTGTTCAATAGAAGAACTTTGAAAGGTCCTCGATTATGAAAGACCTTCAACTGGTCTTCAGTCAATAGAAGACCTCCAAAAGGTCTTCGGTCGATAGAAGGGCTTCGAAAGGTCTATGGTCTTCGTTCGATAGGAGACCTTCAACATGTCTCCGGTGGATATAAGGCCTTCAAAAGTCTTTGGTCTTCTTCAATAGATCGGTCGCTAGAAGACCTTCAAGAGATCCCAGGTATATACAATACCTATATAGACCTATAAAAGACCTTCAAAGGGTCAACAGAAGACCATTACACGGTCTTCGGTTCATAGAAGACCCCCAACAGATGTTCGGTCGATGGAATACCTTCAAAAGATCTTTGGTCGATAGACGACCTTCCGAAGATCTTCAAAAGATTTTCAGTCTTGCAAAGGTCTATGGATAACCTTCAAAAGATCTCCGGTCTATAGAAGACCCTCAAAAAGTCTTCGTTTATAAAAGACTTTCAAAAGGCCTTCGGTCGACAAAATATATTTAACAGGTCTTAGAGCCATAGAATATCTTCAAAAGGTCTTCGGTCGATAGAAGATTTTCAAAACTTCTTCGTTCCGTAGAAGACCTTTAACAGATCTTCGGTCAAGAAAGAAAGACCTTCAAAAGGCCTTTGGTCGACAAAACACCTTCAACAGGTCTTCGGTCCATAGAAGACTTTCAAAAGGTCTTCGTTCCGTCTATAGAAGACCGTCAACAGGTCTTTTGTTCATAGAAGACCGTCAAAAGGTCTTCGGTCCATAGGAGATTTTCAAAAGATCTTCATAAGCTCTCCCGTCTATAGAAGTTCTGCAAAAGTTCTTCGGCCGATAGAAGATCTGCAGATGGTCTTCTCTTTATAGAAGACCTTCAAAAAGTCTCCGGTCGATAAAAGACCTTTAATAGATCTTCGGTCGTTAGAAGACTTTTCAAATGTCTTCGGTCTATAGGAGACCTTCAACAAATCTTCCTTCGATAGAGAGCCTTCAACAGGTCTCCTTTCTTCAAAAGGGGGTTTCTCTAGAGAAGACCTTCAATAGAGCCATTGAAGACCTTCAATAGGACCATAGAAGACCTTCTGAAGGCCATGGGTCTATAAAAGACCTTCAACAGGTCTGCGGTCTATAAAATATCTTTAGCAGGTCTTCAGTCGATAAAAGACCTTAAAAAGGTCGGTTGATGGAAGACCTTTAACAGGTCTTCGGTTGATAAAAGATCTGCAAAAGGTCTTCGGTTGATGGAATACCTTTACCAGGTCTTCCAGTGATAGAAGACCTTCAACAGGTCTTCGGTCAACAGACAACCTTCCAAAGTTCTCCGGTATATGGAAGACCTTCAAAAGGTCTTCGGTTTATAGAAAACATTTAAAAGGTATTCAGTCGATAGAGTACCTGGTAGGGGTCTCCGATCGATAGAAGACCAGGTAAGCGTCTTCGGTCTTTAGAAGACCTTCAAGAGATCTTCGGCCAATAGAAGACCTTCAACATTTTTTTCAGTCTATAGAAGACCTTCAAGAGGTCTTCGGTCAATAGAAGACCTTCTACAGGCCTTCGGTCGATAGACAACCTTCAAAACGGAATATGGAAGACCTTCAATATTCCTTCGGTCTATAGAAGACCTTCCACAGGTCTTCGGTCCATGGAAGACCTTAAAAAGGACTTCGGTCTATAGAAGACCTGGTAAGGGTCTCCAATCGATAGAAGACCTGGCAAGGGTCTCCGGTTTTTAGAAGACCTTCAAAAGATTTTTGGTCGATAAAAGACCTTCAAAGGGTCTTCGTCGATAGAAGACCTTCAACAGGTTCTCTGTCGATAGAAGACCTTCGAAATGTTTTCGGGTTATGGAAGGCCCTCAAAAGGTCTACAGAAGGTCCAGAAGACTTTCAACAGGTCATCGGTCGATGGAAGGCCTTCGGTCGATAGAAGACCTTCAAAAGGTCTTCGGTAGATAGAGGACCTTCAAAAGGTCTTCGGTCTAAAGAAACCCTTTAAAAAGAAGACCTCTATAGGACTTTTGGTATATATAAGACCTTCAGAAGGATATCGGTCTATAGGAGACCGTCACAGGGTCTTCGGTTGATAGAAAATCCTCAAAAGGTCTTAGGTCGATATAAGACATTTAACAGGTCTTCGGTTTATAGACAACCTTCAAAGGAGTCTTATCTCAATAGAAGACCTCCAGGAGAGTCTTCTCTCGACTTGGACTCTCTTTTTCTTATCTTCCTTTTCTTCTTCCTGTAGCTTGTCACCCCACTGTCCCCCACTGGATTTACCCAACCAAATAGATGAACAGCAACATTCCGACGCACTGGCACTGGCATGCGACAACTATTTACGTGATCAAATGTTCATCTCTTTGTTGTTATCGTTTTGTCTGTTGTTGTTGTTGTTGCTGCTGTCGTTGTCGTCATGTACATATTTGTAATATTTAATAATAAAATACCACCAATATTAATTAGCTATGGAAATTGTTGCAAAACTTGACTACGCATAAAATAACTGAACTGAGCCGAGTTGCGAATGGAAATGGGTAGGTTGGTTGGTTGGATGGTTGCTTGGTTGGATAAGGTCTGATATCATCTGGCCGAGAGAGAGAGACGGAGCGAGAGAGAAGACGAGGTAGGAACTAAATTAACATTGTGCGAACATAAACACAATGATACATAACGGCTTATGCGGAGACATACATAACTTACCAGCGATTATGAACAGGCAAATATAATTGGTAATTTACGAGGGGTGGCGGGGAAATGATGGGAGGGGAAAATTCAAGCAAGGTTTGAAGGTCATCAAAAATATGTGGGAGATTAGGAGCTTTGGTGCGGGGGAGGTATTCTTATAAATTTGTTAAACCTATGGTAGGCGAATAAGAGGGAAATTAGTTCATTGCTTTCAAATTAATCCATAAAATTTGGAGGGAGAAAAAATCTGGCTATTCAATTTGATTTTTCTTAAAGGAGGATGGGAAGGAGATGAAAAGATGTCGTTGGCAGCAGTTGGAGCAAGGAGGGAGAATTTCTCCCAAATTTATTAAATTAATTTATTTTTCTCCAAAAATTTTCCCCTCACCCCTCTCTCCCATGATCCACCTAGCTCCCTAACTAGCTCTGCCCAAAATAATTAAACGAATCAATTTCCAACCCAAACCAAAACCCAAAAAATAAAATATGTTCCGCATCTACATTTATTGTTTTTTTTTTTTTTTTTTTTTTTTTTTGCCCTGGTACATTGTTCGCTTTATATAATTTTAAGAATGCCGTAGAGAGATTTGATTATCAATTTAATTGAAAAAAGAAGAAAAATTAAAAATCTGAACGAACATCAATATTGAGTTTCATTATTACCGCACACAGGATACTCGTTGCTGGCTGGTTAGGATGCAGACAGACCTCGTGCCGAGCCTGGGTCGAAATGAAAACACGCACGCATGCACACATGTCGAGATGGTTCATGTAAATACACACACACACACACACTCACACATTAACATAATTATTAACATATAAAAAAAAGAAAAACACACACACACACACTCACACACACACACATACATATACATATTATAAATTATTTTATCTGTAATGGAGTCAATAGCATTCATACATTCACTACTGTTCGGTTATAGATAGACTCGTTTTTATATACTTCCCTCATGGTGGTGGTGGTGGTAGAAATAACAATCAATTTTGTTTTTGATGGCTGCCAGTGTGTGTGTGTGTGTGCATGGGTGTGCGTATGTGTTTTTATAGCATACGTAAGTATGCAAATATACATATGTGTGAATGTGTATCTGTATGGGTATCGAAGAGGACAGTGGGTAAACTCTAACAATTTTTTGATCTTCTATAGACCGAAGACCTTTTCAAGATTTTCTATCGACCCAAGGCCTTTTGAAGGTCTTCCATCGACCGAAGATGATCTGAAGACCTTTCTAAGGCTTCCTATAGACGGATGACATTTTTAGGTCTTTTAGGGACCAAAGACACCTTTTGAAGACTTTCTATCGACCGAGGATCTTTTGAAAGTCTTCTATCGACCGAAGACATTTTAAAGATCTTCTATCGACCCAAGGCGTTTTGAAGGTCTTCTATCGACCGAAGACATGTTGGAGTAGACCGAAGACCTTCTGTCGACCGAAGACCTTCTGAAGGTCTTTTATCGACAAGATACCTTTTGAAGGTCTTCTATCGAATGAAGACCTTTTGAAGACCATCTATCGACCGAAGATCTTTTGAAGGTCTTCTATCGACCGAAGACATTTTGAAGGTTTTATATTGACTGGAGATTTTTTGAAGGTCTTTTATTTACCGAAGGCCTTCTAACGACCGAAGAATTTTTGAAGGCCTTCTACCGACACTCGACCTATTGAAGGTCTTCAATCGTCCGAAAACCTTTTGAAGGTCTTTAATCGTCCGAAGACCTTTTGAAGGTCTTCTATCGACCAAAGTTCTTTCGAAGGTCTCATATCGACCCAAGAACTTTTAAAGGTCTTTTGGAGACAGAAGACCTTTTGAAGGCCTTCTATCGACCAACGAGCTTTTGATGGCCCACTATCAACCTTTTGAAAGTTTTCTATCAACAGAAGACATTTGAAGGTCTTCTATCGATCTAAGACCTGTTGAAGGTCTTCTATCGACCGAAGACCTTTTGAAGGTCTTCTATCGACCGAAGACCTTTTGAGGGTCTTCTATAGACCGAAGACGTGTTAAAGGTCTTCTATCGACAGAAAACCTGTTGAAGGTCTTCTATCGACCGAAGATGTTTTGGAGGTCTTCTATGGACCGGAAGATCTTTTGAAGGTCTTCTATGGACCGAAGACCTTTTGAGGGTCTTCTATAGACCGAAGACGTGTTAAAGGTCTTCTATCGACCGAAGATGTTTTGAAGGTCTTCCATAGATCGCATACTGTTAAAAGGTCCTTCAACGACCGAAGACCTGTTAAAGATCTGTTGAAAGTTTTATCGACCGAAGACCTTCTGATGGTCTCCTAATGACCGAAGATGTTTTGAAGTTACTCTATCGATCGAAGACATGTTAAAGGTCTTCCATCGACCGAAGATCTTTCGGAGGTCTTGTATCTACAGAAGACCGTTTGAAAGTTTTCTGACGACCGAAAATTTTTTGAAGGTCTTCAAACGACCGAAGATCTTTTGAAGGTCGTCTATCGATCGAAGACCATTTGGTGGTCTTGTATCGATCTTTACGAGGTTTTATATCGACCCAAGACCTCTTGAAGGTCTTCTAACGACCGAAGGGCTTTTGAAGATCTTATATCGCCGACGAGCTTTTGAAAGTCTTCCATCGATCGAAGATCTTTTGGAGGTCTTCCACTGACCGAAGATCGTTTGAACGTCTTCTATTGACCGGAAATCTTTTGAAGGTCTTCCATCGACGGAAAACCTTTTTGATGGTCTTCTATCGACCGAAGATTTTTCGGAGGTCTTCTATCTATCGACCGAAGACCTTTTGAAGTTCATCTATCAACCAAAGGCCCTTATGAAGGTCATCCATTGACCGAAGATCCTTATGAAGATCATACATCCATCCACCTTCAAAGGTCTCCGGTCGATAAAAGGTTCTTCGGGCGATAGAACCCCTTTTGAAAACGTCTTTGGTCGATGGAAAACCTTCTTCGGTCCATAGAGGACCTTCAAAAGGTGTTCGGTCTATGAAAGACCATCAACAGGCCTTCGGTCGACCTTTAAAATTTTTTTCGGTCCATAAAAGACTTTCAACATGTTCTTTGTCGATGGAAGACCTTCAAAGGGTCTTTATTCTATAGAAGATCTTTAAGAGGTGTTCAGTAGATAAAATACCTTCGGTCTACAGAAGACATTGAGTACCAGGGTGTCCTCGAAGTCGTGAGAGCTCCGGTAAAGCCCATGTGTATACGGATGTCATTGCAAAACGTTGACCTAGTTTCATATCCATTTCCCATTGTATGATCTTGTTTTTTTACCTGTCCAGCAAAAAATAAAACAACAACTCCCCCCCCCCCCCCCCCCCCCCTCACCACTGTGCCAATGAGATTAAATTGTAGTCAGTGCTAAGCCATTACGGGATATCTGGATATCTGGGTGAGCATGCTAGCTAGTCCGTTGTCGTCTGTTTGTTTTGCTTTTGTTCTGCACGAGTTAATGTTACGTCGAAGCACAAAACAGCGTCGTGATGTGAAGCAGCCAGCAACAACAACGCCAGCTACAACAACAACAACGACTAAAAGGACGACAGAAATTAAATTAAATTCCGAATGGAGTAGAGCAAACGCTGGGAAAAAACAACACTACTGACACACACATACACACATACTTCGCCACACAAACGCCAACACACAGCCACTGGGAAGGAGAGCAGAGCAAAACAAAACAGAAACTGAAACAGGATAAAGAAGAAGAAGAAGCTAGCAATCGTTTAAATTTAATTTTTATCTGTTTTGTTTGGTCTTAATTTAATTAAAGGTTCATTACTGCTTTAAATGCGATGAGAGTGCGATGATTGCTGTTGCCGCTACAGCGGCGGCGGCAGTGGCTGCTGAAGCTTCTCCTGCTGCTGTTTAACGGTGTTGCAATGACGACATGACATGGTCGCTTGTCGGACGTGTATACAAGTGGCAGGTTGTTATTGCTGTTACTGCTGATGTTCTTCCAGGGCCATCAAGCGTGACGCAACGTGTCCTGGAACAAAAGTAGGAACAAGGAAGAGAAATAAATGCAATGCAATTGTTAAATACCATATAAAAAACAACAACAACAACTGGTCACACATAACCTGACCAATTTTCCCAAGGGGAAATTACCGGCAATGTTGCAAGAGTTTTTGGGGTTTAAATGTTGGACGAAAGCTACCAAAAAAGGGAATTTAGACAAAGACGAACTGAAAGAGAGAAGCTAAAGGGCGAGTCTATTGCCAGACAGGAGCTGAAGAGCGAGTCTCTCCCCTGAGAGAAGCTAAAGGGCGAGTCTCTCACCAGACAGCTGAAAGCCCTGTTTATCCCCAGAGAGGAGCTAGAGATCGAGTCTATACCGGGGTTTTAAATTCTGGACGAAAAGTACCAAAAAAGACAGTCTACGCAAAGACGAACTGAAAGAGAGAAACTAAAGGGAGAGTCTCCCTTCAGAGGGAAGTGGTAGGGCGAGTCTATCGCCAGAGATAAGCTAAAGGGCGAGCCTATCCCCAGAGCGCTGAAAGCACTGTTTATCCCTAATAGAGGAGCTAAAGATCGAGTCTATACCCAGAGAGGGGAGTCTCTCCCCAGAGAAAAGCTAAAATGGCAGTCTGTTCCCAGAGAGAAGCTAAACGGCGAGTCTAGGGAGAGTCTATTCCAATAAAGTGGCTGAAGGGTGTGTCTATCTCCACAGAAGAGCTGAAAGCTAGTCCAGACTACATATTACAGATGAAGGGCGTGTTAACCCCTCTCCTCCTCTTCATTGTCTAGCTGAAGGACCAGTCTTTGGCTGTTGGCGAGCTAAAGGCCCATTCCCTTACCATTGACAAGCTGAAGGCCCCGTCTCCGATCATTGAGGACTAAAGACCCAGTCTCAGACTATTTATGAGCTGAAGACTCAGTCTGTGTACAAGGCTCAGTCTGAGTCCATTATAGAACTGAAGACGTAGATGAGGAGCTAAAGGTCCAGTCTGTGGTCATAGACGAGCTGAAGGTCGAGTCTATTACCCTTGACGAGCTTTAGGACCCTTGACGAGCTGAAGGACCATTGATGAGCTAAAGGCACAGTCTCTGAGCGTTGACGAGCTAAAGACTATTATCTTTGAAGAGCTGAAGACCCAGTTTCTGACCATTGAAGAACTTTGAGGACTTGAAGACATAGTCTATGATCATTGATGAGCTAAAGTCCCAGTCTTAGACCATTGTGAGATGAAGACCCAGTCTAAGCTCATTCATGACCTGGAGCCCCAGTTTCTGACCATTGAGGAGCTGAAGTCCCAGTCTAAGACCATTTTCGAGCTGAAGTGCCAGACTATGACCATAGATGAACTAAAGGCCCAGACTCCGACAATTGTGGACTGAAGAGCCACTCTGTGACCATTGAGGAGCTGAAGGTCCAGTCTCTGACGATTGACGACCTGAAGGCCCACTCCCTGGCCATTGGCGAGCTAATGCCCTAGTCTCTGACCATTGAGGGCTGAAGACCCTGTCTTTGACCATTGACGAGCTGAAAGCCCAGTCTCCGACCATAGGCGAGCTAAAGGCCCATTCTCTGACCGTTGACGAACTGAGGCCCCATACTCTAACCATTGACGATCTGAAGGCACAGTTTTCGACCATTGACGAGATGAAGACCCAGTCTCTAACCATTGAGGAGTTAAAGGTTAAGTCTCTGACCATTGAAGGGCTAATAGCCCATTCTCTGACCATTGACGAGCTAAGGGCCTAGTCTTCAACCATTTAAAAGCTAAAGGTCAAATCTCAGACCACTGAAGAGCAAAAGATCGAATCTCTAACCATTGACGAGCTGAAGGCCCAGTCTCTGACCACTGACGATATGAAGACTCAGTCTGTGACCATTAGTGGGCCAAAGACCCAATCTCTGACCATTGACGAGCTAATGGCCCAATCTCTGATGGGCTAAGGACCCAGTCTTCAACCATTTAAGAGCTAAAGGTCCAATCTTAGATCATTGACGAGTTAAAGCCACAGTCTCATTGATGTGCTAAGGGCCCAGTCTTCAACCACTGAAGAGCTAAAGGTTGAATCTCAGACAATTGAAGAGCTGAAGGCCCAGTCTCTGACCACTGACGATATGAAGACTCAGTCTTTGACCATTAGTGGGCCAAAGACCCAATCTCTGACCATTGAAGAGCTAAAGGCCCAATCTCTGACCATTGACGAGCTAATAGTCCAATCTCAGACCATTGACGATCTAAGGGCCCAGTCTTCAACCATTGAAAAGCTAAAGGTCGAATTTTAGGCCATTGACGAGCTGAAGTCATAGTCTCTGACAATTGATGAGCTAAAGCCCCAACCTCTGACCATTGTTGAGCTAAGGGCCTAGTCTTCAACCATCGAAGAGTTAAAGGTCGAATTTCAGAGCATTGAAGAGCTAAAGACCGAATCTCAAACCATTGAGGAGTTGAAGGCCCAGTCTCTGATCACTGACGATATGAAGAGTTAGTCTATGACCTTAAATGGTCCAAAGACCCAATCTCTGACTATTGATGAGCTAAAATCCCAATCTCTGACTATTGACGAGCTAAGGGCCCAGTCTTCAATCATTGAATAGCTATAGGTCGAATCTCTTACCATTGACGAGCTGAAGTCACAGTCTCTGACCATTGATGAGTTAAACCCCAAACTCTGACCATTGAACCTGTGAAGGTTGAATCTCAGACAATTGAAGAGCTAAAGACTGAATCTCAAACCATTGAGGAGCTCAAGGCCTAGTCTCTGACCACTGACGATATGAAGACCTTTAATGGTCCAAAGACCCAATCTCGGACAATTGATGAGCTAAAATCCCAATCTCTGACCATTGATGAGCTAAAGGCCCAGTCTTCAATTATTGAAGAGCTAAAGGTCGAATCTCTGACCATTGAGGAGCTGAAATCACAGTCTCTGACCATTGATGAGCTAATAGCCCAATCTCTGACCATTGACGAACTAAGCGCAGAGTGTTCAACCATTGAAGAGCTAAAGGTCGAATCTTAGATCATTGACGAGCTGAACTCACAGTCTCTGACCATTGAGGATCTGAAGGGCGAGCCTATGGCCATAGATAAGCTGAAGGCGCAGTCTGTAGCCAGTGTCTGACCATTGATGAGCAGAAGACCTAATCTATGACCATTGACGAGCTAAAGGCTCAGCCTATGGCCATAGACAACCTGAATAATAATTCCTACCCGTCCCAACGCAATCTGGCAACCCTCTCTTCCACTCACACTCACACCTGCAACTCAATCAAACACCCAGAACTAAACAACGCTTTCCATTGGGCTTTCATGCTTATGCAACCTTAAACCTCCAACTTCAACTAGCATTTGGCCAAAGTAAAAGGAATCATTCATTTATAGTTGTCTTCCATGTATTTCCGTTTTTGTGGCGATGGCGGCAGAGTGAGTGGGTCAGCGGGAGAGTTTAAAAACTACTTCTGGGTGTCATCACACAAGTATCGCATTGTGCCGATGTTCTTGTTGTTGTTTAGGTGTTTTCATGGGCCAGCAGGAGCTGTTTTTTTCCTCTGAGTCTTCTCAATGGCCATTCTTAACGGGCTGACATGCTGGCAGACTGAATGGCTGACTGGTCGGCTAGGTTGGCTGGCTAGCTAGCTGCTTGGGTACCTGACTGTCTGATTATGGCTGGTGTTTACAGGTAAAATGAAGCATAAAATTTTCCATTTGTTTGCGTGAGTTCTTCTAATTAACAGCTGGAAGAATGGCAACAACTTGAAAAACAACAACAACATGGACACCACAACAACAACAACACCAATGAATACCAAGAAGTAGTAGAACGAACGAACAAAGTGATTTAATTTCATGTTGTTGACGTTGCTTTACATTTCACTTCCGTTTCTGGTCGTAATAGGCATCCATTAAAGCGCGTACAGACATAGATCCGCTTTAGCAGAAAGCAGAGCGAAGCAAAAGCAAAAAAAAAAAAACAAAACGAGGAAAACCTAAACAACACAAATTACAAGAACAACAATAGCAACAACAACAAATGTAAAATGGTAAAGCGAAACAAACCGTTAACGAAAAATACGCGATTTATACTCCATAACCATGGCATAGAAGCGCAATGTGCAACGGCCATAAAGGATTGGGGAAGAGGGGAGAGGGGGGGGGGGAGGTGTCAGAAGAGGAGCATGGGTAGAGATGGCAGTAAACGGGCTCAGTTGGTCAGCATGTTTAGTTCGCTATATATTTGCCACTGTGCACAGTGGGATGTTGAAAGGAATTTGGATAAAAAATTATCAAAGTTTGTGGCCCAGT
Source organism: Musca domestica (assembly GCF_030504385.1). Lineage (NCBI taxonomy): Eukaryota > Metazoa > Arthropoda > Insecta > Diptera > Muscidae > Musca > Musca domestica. Next base: position 15,157,216 of record NW_026712155.1, read on the forward strand.
CTCCGACCATTGACGAGCTAAAGGCTCAATCTCTGACCATTGACGGACTAAGGGCCCAGTCTTCAACCATTTAAGTGCTAAAGGTCGAATCTGAGACCATTGACGAGCTAAAGTCACTGTCTCTGACCACTGACGAGCTAAAGGCCCTATCTCTAACCATTGACGAGCTAAGGGTCCAGTCTTCAACCATTGACGAGCTAAAGACCCAATATCTGACCAATGACGAGCAACCATTTAAGAGCTAAAGGTCGAATCTGAGACCATTGAAAATCTAAAGGTCGTATCTTAGAGAACTGACGAGCTGATGTCACAGTCTCTGACCATTGACGAGCTAAGGGTCCAGTCTTCAAACATTGACGAGCTTAAGACCCAGTTTTTGACCTCTGAGGAGCCAAAGGCCCAGTCTCTAACCATTGAGGAGTTAAGGTCAAGTCTCTGACCATTGATTAGCTAAAGGCCCAGTCTCTAACCATTGAGGGCTGAAGACCCACTCTGTGACCATTGAAGAGCTGAAAGCCCAGTCTCTGACCATTACGAGCTGAAGGCCCAGTCTCTGACCATTGACGAGCTAAGGGCCCAGTCTTCAACCATTTAAGAGCTAAAGGTTGAATCTGAGACCATTGAAGATCTAAAGGTCGTATCTCAGACCATTGACGAGTTGAAGTCACAGTCTCTGACCATTGACGAGCTAAAGGCCCTATCTCTGACCATTGACGAGCAAAGCGTCCAGTCTTCAACCATTGACGAGCTAGAGACCCAGTCTTTGACCTCTGAGGAGTAAAGGCCCAGTCTCTGACCAATGACGAGCTAAAGGCCCTATCTCTGATCATTGACGAGCAAAGGGGCCAGTCTTCAACCATTTAAGAGCTAAAGGTCGAATCTGAGACCATTGAAGATCTAAAGGTTGTATCTTAGACAACTGACGAGCTAAGGGCCAAGTCTTCAATCTTTGACGAGCTAAAGGCCCTATCTCTGACCATTGACGAGCTAAGGGTCTAGTCTTCAAACATTGACGTGCTAAAGACCCATATTTTGACCTCTGAGGAGCCAAAGGCCCAGTTAAGGCCAAGTCTCTGACCATTGATTAGCTGAAGTCCCAGTCTCTGTCCATTGAGGGCTGAAGACCCACTCTGTGACCATTGACGAACTGAAGGCCCAGTCTCTGACCATTGAGGGCGGAAGACCCACTCTGTGACCATTGAAGAGCTGAAGACACAGTCTCTGACCACTGACGAGCTAAAGACCCAGTCTTTGACCTCTGAGGAGCTAAAGGCCCAGTTTCTAACGATTGAGGAGTTAAGGCCAAGTCTCTAACCATTGTTTAGCTGAAGGCCCAGTCTCTGACCATTGAGGGCTTAAGACCCAGTCTCCGATCATTGAGGACTAAATTTACGAGCTGAAGACTCAGTCTGTGTACAATGCTCAGTCTGTGTCCAGTCTAAGGCCATAGACGAGCTGAAGGCCGAGCCTATTAACCTAGATGAGCTGAAGGCCCAGTCTCTAGCCATTGATGAGCTAAAGGCCAAGTCTCTGAGCGTTGACGAGCTAAAGGCTCAGTCTTTCACCTCTGATGAGCTGAAGGACAGTCTATTACCATTGACGAACTGAAGGCCCAGTCTATTGCCATTGAAGAGCTGAAGACCCAGTCTCGGAACATTGACGACTGGAAGACCCAGTCTATTAACCTAGATGAGCTGAAGTCCCAGTCTCAGACCATTCATGAGCTGAAATAACAGTCTAAGCCCATTCATGAGCTGAAGTCGTAGTCTCTGACCATCGACAACCTGAAGGCCTACTCCCATTGAGGGTTGAAGACCCTGTCTTTGTCCTTTATGGACAATCTCCATCCCATGGTGCCAATTCCATGGCTGGCTGTTGTTGCCAGCTCGGTGTTCTTGGAAGGGGGGCGGGGGTTTCTTCTTATGAGACAATTGCACAAAGCGGAAACAAAAGAAATGAAAGAATGAATGAATGCAAAAAAAAAGTGGAGGAAAACCCAGAAACATAACAAAGAATGCAAAAAAGCATTTTAATTGTTTTTCCATAAAAAAAAACTAGTTAAAGAAATACAAAGACCCGGCACTCGTTCGCACTTGCAACACTAACACACACACTCACGCACACATACACACACCAAGATATTCCTAAATGAAATATATACATCCTCTAGAGCCCCACTGCCATTTAAGCAATACCGCATTTATCCCACATTTACCCTCTTGCATTGGTGCCTGGGAACAAGCCGGCTAACCCACACAAATAAGCGGGTGTCAACATCTATCACGCAGACCCCTGGAGGCTTACACTTAAGATGTATGAAAAGGACTTCTCTCGCCCTCATCCTCGAAATCCCTTCGTTGCTATCTAGAGCTCTTGATGTTATCAAATTGCCACATTGTCTGATGGAGGGGGAGGGGGGGTACTCTGGCTGGATTATTTAGAATTGTTGTATTGCCGCCCTCCACCCCTCCCTGGGCCTTCACTACCAAATAATCCTTTCAATATTTCTGTCTCCCTCTTTAATAGAAATAGAAATCCCGCAGGGTTGCGACATTATTTCATGCAACAGTATCCCCTTTTTTCTGCGAAGCCAGACCAGACGTCCTCCTTTGGCTGCAGCCACCAATGCAGCCAGCCATGCCATGCGATTAGAAAGCGTGCAAAGGGAGATAGAGAGATAGTCCGATTGCTTGAGGTATTTATGATGACCAACAGCACCATCAGCTTATCTTCGAAGTCATCGTCCGACCAACCGACCGACCAAGCGACCCAGTAGTGCCAAATGAAGGGAAATAAAAAGAAACTCAGAACAGAAACCCTCAATGAAATCGATTCGAAAATAGCTACAGCAACAACAACACCCCCACATTCAAGCAACTGAAATCGAGTCAAGTGATTGAACTCAGGTGACCGACCACAATATTGGCGATTTACATTATGGCTCATTTTCATCATCCTTCGTCGTCATTACCACTTTCTATAGATTTGCCTGCTTTTCTTTATCTGTAGTTTGTGCGGTCACACCTAGAGCTGAGCTGGAGGTGGCGTGGGTGGTGCTTAGATAACTGGAAGATAAATAAGGGTAATTTGAGAAAATGTTTTTCTTATTTCAACTGTTTTTTTTTTATCAAATTTGGCAATGGCAGGATAGAGGATATGGAAATGGGAGAAAGGAGAAGTGGTGCGGGATTGGCGAGGAAATTCGTCTGGCTGGCTGGCTTTTTCCACAGAACGACAAATTCCCCGTGAATTAACGAAATATGAAACAAAACGACAAGACATGATTTATGGTCATGGTGACAGACGAATGTCTGCCAGACCGAATGAATGGATTTTTTTTCCTTTCGATTTTTTTTCATTTCATGACAAATCAATTAATGCGATTTAAATGTACCTGGGAGAAGCTTTAATGGAAAAAATATTCATGTGAATGAAGGACCTTCGGAAAGGAAATTTTCATGGGTGAGAGGTTAAAACAGGGAGTGACTCATATACGGGGTGCCGGGTCTGGGAATTTTTAATGGGCTAGTTTCCGGATTTGGTTGTCTTTCTTAGATGAGAGTTTCTGAGCGTCTGAGAGAGCGTCTTTCATAGAGGAGCTGCTAAAGCAGGAGTACTTTTATATATTAAATGTTAAAGCATGGAGATCTCTATAGATTAGCAAACGAAGCAGGGGGTCTATTATAGACGAGCTGACGGAGCAGGAAGTCTCTCTCATAGCAGAACACATATTTGCTTGTTTTCGTTCGGGAGTGAAACTTGCTAGTGAGAGGAATTGCTCGAAGAGTGGGCGTCTTATACGGAGTTTACTCTTAACTCTTTTGTTTTGTGTGGGATCGCTCTCGTTGCAGAGCATAGATTAGCTTCTTTTTATTTGGGAGAAAAACTTGCTCCCAAGAGGAATTGTTTGAAGCGTGGGAGTTTTATATGGAATTTACTCTTCACTCTTTTGCTTTATCTTGGAGCGCTCCTGTTTAAAAATTTAGGGTGAGAGCTAAATTTGTTCCCTTTCTAAAAAGAGCAAAGCTCTTATTCAAGCTCATCCTAAAAATGACGTCTGCTCCTTTTTGTTTTTTAAACTCTTAGGAGTACTCTCGTTCAGTTCGAGCGATTTTTTCGGTGGTCTGTTACATAGACGAGTTTCTGCAGAAAAGAGACCTAAACAAAGGAGAACATTCTAGAATGTTTTTGTATGTTCAGACCTTCGGGATTGCTTTTGTGGAAATAGAAGACCTTTTGGAGGCCTCCTGTAAATAGAAAACTTCCGAAAATTTTTCTCTAGAGGAGACCTCCTGAAGAATGACTATATATCAAAAAAACCAACAGTCTTTGAGGACTCCTGGCAGATGGAATAAAAGCAGACATTTTAAGGGTCCCCAAGAGATAGAATAGCTTCTGAAGGCCTTTTATGGGTAGGAGACATCCTGAAAAACTTATAGCTGCCAGTGAGTAAAATATCCCTTTAAGGTCTCCAAATGATAGAATATCGTACAAAGGACTTATATAGACAGGAGGCCGCCTGAAAAACTCCTTAAGAAAGATGATCTTTTTAAAGAAGATAGGAAGATCTGTGGAAGGTATTCCTTCCATAGAAAATCGGAGGCAGGTTTTTTATTCATAGAAGACTTGTATAAGATCTTTCACCCTGAGAAGACTAGTGGAAGGTCTACTTCTCAGCGTAGACCTGTGTAGAGTTTTCTCTTCTAGAGAAGACCAATTGAAGTCTTTATAACTCTAGAAGACCACTGGAAGGTCTTCTTTCCACAACGGGCCTGTGCAAGGCTTTTTATCCACAGAAGACGTGGGAAAGGGGTTCATCTTTAAAAGACCTACGAAAGATCTTCTATTCACTGAAATTATGTTGAAGACTTCTAACCACAAAAGACCAGTGGATGGCCTTCCACCAAGAGAAGGTCTATTGGAGGTCTTCTATGAACAAGAGACCTGTGGAAGGTATTCGGCCCATAGTAGATTTGTGCACAGATTGGTCTGTTTTTGCACAGAAGACCAATGGAAGTTACCCTATCCACAGAAAATCCATTCACAAAAAAAAATAGTAGGCCTTCAATCTACAGAAGTTTTTTGGAAGGTATCCTGTTCTTAGAAGACCAGTGGAAAATTCTTCTATCCACAGAAGACCCGTGGAAGGTATTCTATCCGCAGAACATTTGTGGAAGGTATTTTATCCAGAGAAGACCTTGGGAAGGTGTTTCATTCAAAGAAGAGCTGCGGAAGGTCTACCAACGAGAGAAGACCTGTGAAATGTCTTTTATTTACAGAAGTCCTGTGGAAGGTATTCTATCCACAGAAGGCCTTTGGAACATCTTCTATCCTTAGAAGACCTGTGGAATATTTTCTCTCTTTAGAAGACCTGTGGAAGCTCTTCTATACGCGGATAACCTGTAGAAGATGTTGTATTCATAGAAGATCTGCGGAAGCTATATTATTCATAAAACATTTGTGGATGGTATTCTGTCCCGGGAACACCTGTGGAAGGTCTTCAACAGTTAGAAGACCTGGAATGGTATTCTATACATAGAAGACGTATGGAGGTAATCTATCCACAGTAGATCTGTGGCAGGTCTTCTATCCGAAAAAGACCTGTGGGAGATCTTCTACTCAGAGAAGACCTGCGGAAAGTCCTATATCCGAAGAAGACCTGTGGGAGATCTTCTACTTAGAGAAGACCTGCGGAAGGTCCTATATACACGGAAGACTTGTTGAAGATCATTTATTCATAGAAGACGTGTGGATGATCTTCAATTCGCAGGTGACCTGTGAAATGTTTTCTATCCACAGAAGACTCGTGGAATGTCTTATATTCAGAGAATAGGGGAGGTTCTGCGGAATGTCTTCTATTCACAGAAGACTTGTGGAATGTCTTCTATTCTGAGAAGGGGGATGTTCTCTATACAGAGAGGACCTGTGGAAGGTCTTCCATCCACAGAAGACCTGTGGAAGACCTTCTATCCAAAAATCATTTGTTGAAGGTCTTCTATACTTAGAAGGCCTGGGAAGGTTTTTCTATTCACAGAAGACCTGTCTCCTATTCATAGATGACTTGCGCAAGGATTTTAATCCACAGAAGACGTGTGGACGATCTTCAATACGTAGAAGACCTGTGAAAGATTTTCCATCCACAGATGGCCTGTGGAAGGCCTTTTATACAGAAAAGACCTGTTGAAGGTCTTCTATACTTGGAAGGTCTGGGATGGTATTTTATACAGACCAGTGGAAGATCTTTTATTCACAGAAGTAATGCGGAAGAATTCTATCAATTGAAGACCTTTGGAAGGCCTTATATCCAGATAAGACCTATGGAAGGCCTTCTTTCAATAAAAGACCTGGAAATGGTGTATTATCCAGAGAAGCCCTGTGGAGGTATACCATCCACAGATCCTATCCCAAATAGGAAAATTTATTTTAAGCCCAGCTGAAAAACAGGAAAAAAAAGGAAAAAGGTCTATTCAGCCCAAGTGAATACTGATTTTTTTTTTTGGGAAAATGGCTATTCAGTCCGAACTAAAAAGAATTTTGGTGTTATCCGCAAATATGCAGAATAATCGCTGCCTCAATGAAGTATCAAGCTTGTTTGAGTATTGACACATTTTTATTGTTGTTGTTGCTGTTTTTTCTCTTTTTTTGTGAAGAACTCAATTCCGTCCTCTGCTAATCAATCTGCATTACATGACTAGCTTTTAATAATTAATTTGTGAAAAACATTCAAGTTGGGCAAAAAAACAAAAAACACGCACGAAACATGAAGTGTTGTAAGCGACCAACTGCCAGTGACAGCCTTAAAACTCTGGTGACAACAACAGCAGCAGCAACAACAAAAATATGGCGGTAATCAATTTAAATTAGCGGCTTCACTCAACTATTTGCATTCAGTTTTAATTTCATGCATCATTGATTTTAAACTTAACATTGCCATAATCAACACGATGATGATGAGGGGAGGAGAGGGGAGAGGGCAGGCGAGTGGGTGATAATGATGCTGCTGTTACTGACTGACTGACTGGCCTACAGCGCTAAGGCGATTCGTTGTGATGTGTCAACATTAGTGGAACCATATGTCGCAATCGGAATTCTATTCTAACATAGCTGTCACATGCAGATATTACAACAACAACAACAACGAACATGCCGAGAGTCAAATGGACAGACAGCTGGTCTGGTCGTCATACTGATTTGTATACGTTTAATGTTTATTGCCTGCAGGATAAATGTGTCATAAATATTGCTTTTCTCACTCGGCACTACCACACGGACACACACACACACACACACACAGATGGGGACATACACACCTACTCACACACACACATACACAGGCACACACTCTCACTCACTCATGTGTTCTCTGGTATCCACTGATGACTTCCTTCTGGATGTTGATGCTGCTGCCAACCATCATGACCGGTGTTTGGTGGCTGGTTTGCTGTTGTATGGCTCGCTCACTCACTCGCTTCTTGGCTGGCTGGCAGGCCGGCAGGCAGTGTTACCGCTGGGAATTTTGAAAAAGTTGCACAAAAAGTCATTTTCATACAAAAAAGTCGCACAGAAAAGTCAGAATTTCAATAAAAAGTCGCACAGATTAATTTTGAAGATTTTTATTCAAACAAAGAACATAAAACATAAAAAACATAAAACTAAATAACAATTCAATAAAAAATAATACAAAATTAAATTATAATTTCATTTTTTTGAAACTTCGTTTCTGTATTTTTGTACGAGATCATCACTGGGATTCCATTCCTCTATTCCTGCATCTAGCAAATTTAGAGCTGATAGCATGGATCCACAAGTTGTTACATTTAATCTATTAGTTAATTTTGTTTTCATTAGTCCTAATTTAGAAAAAATTCTTTCCGCAGAAGCGCTGCTATGGGGCAGGGTTAATACATGTGCGGCAAAATCGTATAGGTGTAAATATAAAGGTTCGTTTAAAGCATTTTTTAAACTACCTATAGTATGCCAAAAAATCTCAACATTTTTAATGTTAAAAATGTGTTTGTATGACTTATCATTAACTTTACTTTCTAATAGTTTGAATTCGCTAATAAAAGCTTCAGGTTCACTTATAATATAATTAAATTCATATATGAGATCAATATAATTAAAGTCTTCGTTTGAGGTAAAAAATGTTGGTTGCAAAACTCTTAAAACATTTAATTGTTTATCGTTTATATTTATCCTTGACAGTATCTCGTCACAAAGTTTTTGGTAAAATTTTAAAATATTGTTTTTTATAGTTATGCATTCAACATCAAGTATATTTTTAGCTTGCATTTCTGTTTCAGCTTCATGACCTATATATATATTTAAAACATCTTTTATATTATGTGTATCTTTAAAATTTATACTTTCTAGCTTTGTGACCGATATATATTCCTTCTTCAGGAAATTTTGTAAAATTTGGAGTAAAATTTCCTTTGTATATGTAATCAGGTATACTATTTGTGATGACTCGCTTTGAAAGCATTTGTTAAATTTATTCATAAGACCCAAAATATATACCAAGAATTTTAAATAAATGAGGTTTTCAGACGACAATCCATCTTGAATTGCACGTATTTTATCCATTGTCCTTGGACATTTTTCTTCACATTGAGCCCGAAGGAAATAATGTTGTAATATCGTCCATTGTTCTACAATTCGTTTTGCCACCGACTCGAACGAAAGCCATCTAGTATCCGAAAGACTTAAAAGCTTGTGTTCTGGGACATTGAACATATCCTGCAATTCTGAAAAATCTACTCGCCTGTTTGAACTTTTGAAAAAATTATAAATGTTCTTGGGTAACTTTTCAACTTCTTCTGGTATACATTTCAAAGCTGAAATATTCATAAGATTTACAGAATGACAAACGCAACCAAGATGGAACAGGTGGGGGATTTTCTTTTTTAATAAACTAGACACCCCAATGTTTTTCCCAACCATACTGGAAGCGTTGTCAGTTGCAAACCCGATAAAATTTTCTAAGGGAATCTTATTATTTTCTAGTGATTCAATAACGGCATTACAAATTGTTTCGCCTTTTCCATTTTCTGGTTGTACTAATTGAAAAAAATTATCTTCAGTCTTTCCTCGGTCCTTGTTGAATTGCCTCACTACCATTACTAGACATTTATTGATGGAAATGTCGGTTGTCTCGTCTATAATGAGGCTAAATTGTTGTTTTTGCATTTTAGAGACTATAGCGAGTTGACCTTCTTTACCGAGAAACTGTGCAATTGCAGTTGATTTTGTACGACCACATGATACCTTAATAATTAAACAATATATATACCTATTGCTTTTTGGTACCAAAATATGTTTACATACCAATTTAGCTATATTTGAATCAGGAAAAATCATGGAATTGAATTTACCAAGTCCGTCCATAGAATTGAAAGATTGGTTTTTTGTAATTGCACGTAACACCAACTTAATTTCAGCAATAGCGACATGTTTTCGTAAGTCTGTATTTCGATGTGGCAAATAATCAGTCAGTTGTATTTTCGCATTTTCAGATGTTTTGGTTATGTTACTAAGATGTTTCTTTGTTTCAGCATGTCGTCGAAGATGGTTTTTTTGGTTTGACAAAAGTTGTTTACAAACAATGCACAGGGGCCGCTTTGTCTCACCATCTTGCTTAAGCCACCTGTATTGCATCTCCCATTCCTTGGAATAATACCGGGAAATATTGCGTTTTTTGGAGGAACATGAAGGTTCTTCATCATTTTCCGATTCGGACTCGGTGTTCTTTTCAGATTCTGAACTTGTTTCAATTATCGTGTCAGCTCCTTTGCCCAGGGTCAGCCTTGCTTTGTTGGGAGATTCATCGTCAGCCTTTCTTTTTGATCTAACAATAAATCTATTAAGTTTAAACATTAATATTTGAAAAATTAAAAAAAAAAAACAAATATTTACCTGTCCATAGAAGATTTTTACAAACACTTGTTTTTAATATAAAATGAGCACAAGCGTCTAAAAACTGAATATTGTTTTCAAAATAACACAAAATACTAATTATTTACTTCACTGAATTCAATTTAATGCTGTACTCTTTATTTTTAATTATATATTTAATTGCACTCCTCTTTCGCCAATGTCGTTGTTTTCGTTTTTCAAAGAATAATGATCAAAAGGTAACACAAACAACTGATCAAACTACTGTGTCGCATAATTGCAGCGTACGGCGTTAGCAATAGCGACGTGAAATTAGTTTGAATTTGAACGGCATGTACATTTGAACTTTTACAGGGTTTACCTCATCTATGATGATTTATTTGACATATATGTGAAATACTGTACACTAAATCCAGTACAATATAAATGCACTATACCAAATAAAAAAGAATAGAACTTATATTGTTGAGCAATAAAAAAGTCGCAAAAAGGTCGCACAAAGTTTAAAAAGTGGCAAAATTAGAAGATAATAAAAAAGTTGCACATATAGTCACAGATCATCAAAAAGGTTGCAAATTGCAACTTTAGTCGCACAACGGTAACCCTGCCGGCAGGCTTGTATGGATCACACATCTCTCATCTTGCTACTCATAAATATTGTTTCAACTGCCACTGTTGTTGTTGTAGTTTTTGTTGTTGGCCAGCCCAAAGGGTCATTTGTCTTTTGCAGTATTGTTTAGACTTTTCCCAGAACAAAAGCCAAAAGGGGAAGGGGGATGGGTATCTACGAGCCAGGGAGATAGTCAAACAAGTGAATAACCCCAACAACAATAACACCAAAAAGCACAAAGAACATAAAACACATGTCCTACTAAACGGCAACAACAACAACAATACATATAAATAGTGCCACACATACACTCACACACACACAGACGCACGCACGCACACACGCATAGGCCATCAATTGTAACGCGCTTAGAATAATTGAAAATTAGGCAAAAAAAAAAAAAGAACGGCAATCCTCCGACAAGCCAACAAAAACATATAATTTGCTGTGAATCGCATTAGAGATTAAATCACACGAACAAGCGAATGAGCGAGCGAGCGAGCGAACGAACAAGCCAGCGAAGCGAAATCAAGCAAAGCTTTAAATGGCCTAAACCCCATAATCTCCGATTACCGTTTATTTTAATACCCAATTAAAGTGTGGCGCAACATTGACAATGGCAAATGAGCAGTCGCTGATTTTTTTTTTCCAATTTTTGCTATGGAACGGAAGGCTTATTGTAGGAGAGGAGAGGGTGATGTTTGATTCAAATGTGGAGAAAAAGGGTGGAGATGGTGGTGATTTCGCCTGAACTTATGGGCTTGGGATGAACTATAGGTTGTCTGGAGATAGATTTCTGGATATTGAATTTCTGGGTATAGAAGACCTTCTAAGTGATCCTCCAATAGTATTCTACCTTTTCAAGGTCCCACCCATCAGTAGAAGCCTCTCCAAAGGTCTTCCCACCAATTATATCCTCAGCCATATGACTACAGAGGGTAGGAGAGCGTGATGTTTGATTCAAATGTGGAGAAAAAGTATGGAGCTTGGGCTAGTTTCTCTGGAGGTTATCGACAAGGCAAGAACTATAGGCTTTCTGGAGAAAGATTTCTGGATATTGGATTTCTGGAGATAGAAGATCTTCCCAGTGATCCTCCAATGATATTTTACAAATGAAAGACCTTTCAAAGGTCCCACCCATCAAATGAAACCCTTCCAAAGATCTTTCCAAAAGCCAATTATATCCTCAGCCATATGTCTACAGATGGTAGGAGAGGAGAGGGTGATGTTTGATTCAAATGTGGAGAAAAAGTATGGAGGTTGGGGTAGTTTCTCTGGAGGTTATCGACAGGGCAAGAACTATAGGCTTTCTGGAGATAGATTTCTGGATATTCGATTTCTGGAGATAGAAGATCTTCCCAGTGATCTTCCAATGGTATTCTACAAATGAAAGACCTTTCCAAGGTCCCACCTATCAGATGAAGTCCTTTCAAAGGTCTTTCCGAAGAGACCACTATTAATATCCTCAGCCATATGGCTACAGAGGGTAGGAGAGGAGAGGGTGATGTTTGATTCAAATGTGGAGAAAAAGGGTGGAGGTTGTGGTAGTTTCTCTGGATGTTATCTGGAGCTAGATTTCTGGACATTGGATTTCTGGAGATAGAAGACGTTCCAGTGTTCCTCCAATGGTATTCTACAAATGAAAGACCTTTCAAAGGTCCCACCTATCAGATGAAGCCCTTCCAAAGGTCTTCCCGGAGAGCCCACTAATTATATCCTCAGCCATATGGCTACAGAGGCTAGGAGAGTAGAGGGTGATGTTTGATTCAAATGTGGAGAAAAAGTATGGAGGTTGGGCTAGTTTCTCTGGAGGTTATCGTCAAGACAAGAACTATAGGCTTTCTGAGATTGATTTCTGTATATTGGATTTCTGGAGATAGATCTTCCCAGTGATCCTCCTCCAATGGCATTTTACAAATGAAGGACCTTTCCAAGGTCCCACCCATCAGATGAAGCCCTTCCAAAGGTCTTTCTGAAGAGCCCACTAATTATATTCTCAGTCATATGGCTACAGAGGGTATATATCATTAGATACGGACAAAATTTGTCCCATCGAAATAACGGTTTTAGACCCTAAGTCTTTTCGAACCAAAATCGTTTCAGGAGATTTGGAGTCTATCCGTCCATCTGTCTCTCTGTCTGTCTATCCGCCTCCCCCACAAAAGGTCAAAATTTTCACAGAATTTTGTTCAGACTTTGTTAATGCTAATATTTTTGTCAGTCGAGTCAGGTCGAATGCGAAAATGGATAATATCGGTCTACTCCTTCAGGTACCTCCCCCACAAAGGGTCAACATTTCGAATAATAATGAAGCTTATAGAACCCTTAATTATCATCCGATTATTTTCAAACTTGGTATATCCCAATATTTCTATTAAAACAAGACCTTGTGTGATGTTGGAAATTATCCGTCCATTCCCTCTGGTACCACCCCCATAAGGGGTCATAATTTTGAATAAGTGTGAAGGTCATAAAATACGAAATGGACATCCGATTATTTTCAAACTTTCCACATCCCAATATTTTGACTAACACAAGACTTGGGGTGAAGTTGGAATATATCGGTCCACTCCTTCTGGCACCCCCCCACAAAGGGTCAAAATTTAGAATAATTATATCTCTTATAATTTGCGAAATAAGCATCCGATTTTCTTTATATTTCTCACATCCCAATATTTCTGCCAAACACTTAATCAGGCTTGAGGATGAAATATATCGATCCACTCCTTCTGGTACCTCCCCCACAAAGGGTCAAAATTTTGAAAAAACTCTTGAGATCATAAAACGCTAAATGAGCATCCGATAATTTTCAAACTTGGCACATCCCAATGTTTCCACTAAGACAAGTCCTGGTGTGAAGTTGGAATATATCGGTCTGCTTCTTCTGGTACCTACCCCACAAAGGGTCAATGCATTGTTAATGCTAATTTTTAAGGGTCAAATTAGAATAATTATATCTCTTATAATTTGCGAAATAAGCATCCGATTCTTTTCAAATTTCTCACATCCCAATATTTCTATCAACACATAATCAGGTGTGAACATGATAGAAATCAGCCCACCCCTTCTGGTACCTCACCCATAACGGGTCAAAATTTTGAATAACTATGCGAATTGAGCATCCGATTCTATTCAAATTTCACACATCCCAATATTTCTATCAACACAAAATCGGGTGTGAAAATGATAGAAATCAGCTCACTCCTTCTCGTACCTCCTCCACAAAAGGTCCTTCCACAGGTTTTTGTGATTTAGGGATTTTCCCCAAACATCTTCTTTTGAGCCAGGCAGAAAACGATTTTTCTTCATTGGAAAATTTATACTTTGTACTCCGTTCAGCCGTGTTAAATCAAATTTCTCCCATAAGGAACAGCTCTATTCAGAAGTGCAGAACAGAAATTATCCCTGAAAGGAAACTGGGAAAACCACTCTTCAGTTCGGCTGAATAGGAAAGTTTTACTCAGCGCGAATTCTTCATAACAAAACTGTATTCTATGGGACTTTTTCCAATTTACTTTAAGGGCCACATCTCTTTAAACCTTAACATATTTCCCCTCTGACTTTGTCTTTTAAATGCTGAATAATTTTCGCCCCCTCTCTCTGACCCCTAACCTTAAATTAGCAAGTTGTTATCTCTGAAGCCGCTTTATTAAAATTTAAATAATGCTACGTGTCGACACCTACCTCCCACCCTTCCTCCCTTCAACATTGTCCTGAAATAATCATCTTAACTTCATAAAATTGCCATAGATTTTCTCTAGTCAGGGTGACAAAAAAAAAAGAATACAAAAGTCTAAAGAAAAACAAAAAGAGGACGACGGACAAAAAGGAAAACAATGACTAAAACGTTACACAAATGACCAAATTTTCGCTTAATAAAATGTACTCTCACTAAGATTATTACAACAAAATAAAACAGCAACAACAACAACACGACTATGGAAATACATAACGAACTCAAACGAGCGCCATAAAAGCAAAAAACAAAAAACAACAATTGTACTTTAGGGGTGAGGGGAGCAGGACCCACTTAATATTATTGTTGCTCTCCTTCTTTTTCTCTCTCTCTTTGATGATAGCCGGTCAGCAGAACGACAAAAAGGTTACGACATTTATTCGTCTATGCATGACCGATAGCACAAATCCTTCGTTAACATGGTCGGAATACTGGCGTTGCTTGTTCTTTTGGCAATCATGCTTTGGTCTATTTAAATCAGTTACCCCGTAATTCGACAATAAATGTCAACTACGGGGACACACCAACCCTCCACCCGTTCTAAGTTTTAAATGGCAACAATTGTTTATGATTCGTGACACAATTTGAAAACACCTTTTGAAAACTAGAAAGGTTTTTGAGGTGCTTTGATGCCCTACGAAAAATAAACAGTCATACAGTGTTGGTCAGCTGGAAAACATAGAAGAGACCTTCAGCAGCTCTTCTATGCGGAAACGCATAGAAGAGACCTTTAGCAGCTCTTCTATGCGGAATCACATGGAAGAGACCTTTAGCAGCTCATCCATGGGTGACCTTCAGCTCATCTGTGGGCGATAGAAGACCCTCAGCTCCTCTGTGGGCGATAGAAGAACTTCAGCTCCTCTGTGGGCGATAGAAGACCTTCAGCTTCTCTGTGGGCGATAGAAGACCTTCAGCTCCTCTGTGGGCGATAGAAGACCTTCAGCTCTTCTGTGGGCGATAGAAGACCTTCAGCTCTTCTATGGAGAAGACCTGTAGCTCTTCTTTGAGAGAAGACCTGTAGCTCTTCTTTGAGAGAAGACCTTTAGCTCTTCTTTGAGAGAAGACCTTTAGCTCTTCTTTGAGAGAAAACCTTTAGCTCTTCTATGAGAAGACCTTTAGCTTTTCTTTGAGAGAAGACCTTTAGCTCTTCTTTGAGAGAAGACCTCTAGCTCTTCTTTGAGAGAAGACCTTTAGATCTTCTTTGAGAGAGGACCTTTAGCTCTTCTCTGAGAGAAGACCTTTAGCTCTTCTCTGAGAGAAGACCTTTAGCTCTTCTCTGAGAGAAGACCTTTAGCTCTTCTCTGAGAGAAGACCTTTAGCTCTTCTCTGAGAGAAGACCTTTAGCTCTTCTCTGAGAGAAGACCTTTAGCTCTTCTCTGAGAGAAGACCTTAAGCTCTTCTCTGAGAGAAGACCTTTAGCTCTTCTCTGAGAGAAGACCTTTAGCTCTTCTCTGAGAGAAGACCTTTAGCTCTTCTCTGAGAGAAGACCTTTAGCTCTTCTCTGAGAGAAGACCTTCAGCTCTTCTATGGAGAAGACCTTCAGCTCTTCTATGGAGAAGACCTTCAGCTCTTCTATGGGGCGATAGAAGACCTTCAGCTCTTCTATGGGGCGATAGAAGACCTTCAGCTCTTCTATGGGGCGATAGAAGACCTTCAGCTCTTCTATGAGAGAAGACCTGTAGCTCTTCTATGAGAAGACCTGTAGCTTTTCTATGAAAAGACCTGTAGCTCTTCTATGAGAAGACCTGTAGCTCTTCTATGAGAAGACCTGTAGCTCTTCTGTGGAGAAGACCTTTTGCTCTTCTGTGGAGAAGACCTTTAGCTCTTCTGTGGAGAAGACCTTTAGCACTTATCTGAGAGAAGAGCTTAAGGTCTTCTGTCAAAGAAGACCTTTAGCTCTTCTCTAAGAGAACACCTTTAACTCTTCTTTGACAGAAGACCTTAATCTCTTCTATGAGAAGAAGACCTTAAGCTATTCTATGGAGGGCTTCTCGGTAAAACGTAGAACATCCTTAGTTTATTGTTTTAATTTTTAAATCTACTTCCATTTAATTCTACAATTGAAGTGTAGGATAAACAATTTTCGTCCCAGCCAATTAAAGTAGATTTCTATTTGTTTTGTTTCGTTTTTTTCTGCTGGTCCCTTATTTACTTTTCCTTCGCTGGAGAAGAAATAAAAGGACGTGTCTCCTTCCACACCTTGCAATTATCACCATTACCACCAGCAACAACAACAACGCCGGTGACATTATTGTGATTATCTTAGCCGGACAAATCAAGCCAAGCGGCAAGGAGAAATGGCGCCAACAACTTGCACGTGATGGTGGACACGTCTAAACAAGAAGCCATGCCGGCAGACTGGTGGGTTGCCTAGCTGCCTGACAGTCAGTGGGTCGGACAGGACAGGACCGGACAGACAAGCAATCAGTCCGTCCATCTTAATTTTAACTGTGACAGTCCTGCCGACAACATTGATGATGGATAATAATATGGCGATCACAATATTACACGGCTCTGAGAGTTATAACGGAATAACTGTCGCAATAGCCAATTTAATTAACGGCATTACTTGGCGAACTGCATGACTTTGTCGGGCGCTTGTCTGTGCATGTCAAGCCAGGTGGGAAGAGAGGGGAGAGGGTTTAGGAAGACACTGCTTGGCAAACTTCATGAGCGAGGCAGGCATTTGGCTTGCGTGGTGCGTGGCTTCGACCAAGAGGCCTTACAGGATATGCGAGCGAGAGCGCGAGTCGTATGCCAGCATGCCACAAGAAGTACCCTGCACTGCATGTCATGCCACGCTTTTGGTAATACCACTTTACCGTTCAGCGCCACCACATCTACATAATTATAATGGCCGGAAATTATTATGTCTGCGCTAATTTTTTGCTCCTTTTGAGAACACACCGAACGAACGAAGGCAGGCAGGTTGGCTGGCAGAACAAAAAGTTCAGAGTCTTACAAGGATGGGCGGCCACATAAAGGGCTTATGCACCATCATCATCTCACCCCCCCCCCCCCCACCTCCAGCAGCATGGCTCTGGAGATGAGTGTGGGGCAAATGTGGCTGGAAGATTAGTTGGCAAGAAATTTATGTAGCTCGGCTTGCTGCTGCTGCCTCCCTGGCTCTTGGTTATTTGGCGGATTTCTTGGAAAGTAGCAACAGAAAAAAAGCAGGACGAAAGAAAACAAAAAACGAAGAAAAAACTTAACCTCACTGCCAGCTTAAAAAATATGGGAACTTTGCTGGTGTCCTTGCGAATTTTATTTCTGCTGCAGGCGTAATGTTGTCGTTGGTGGCTGGCCTGCCAGTGGGTTGGGGCTAGGGGTTACCTCTCTCATTTAAGCCTACTAATAACATAATTTGCCAAGTACCAAGGCTGTGTAACCTTTGTGGTTGTTGTTGTAGTTGTTTTTCTTCTTCGTTTTCTTCGTGCTGTTGCCCCGGCTTGTTTATGGTGCTGTATTTTAAAAATTGAGCATTTCCTGTAACCGCAACATCCGCTTCCATATACGCTCACGGAGGATGGTTTTTTGCTGTTGTTGTTGTTGTCGCTTTTTTTGTGCTTTGCATGGAAAGCCGAAAAATAAGAGAAACCCCAAAAATTATTTCTAGCGTATCATTTAATTTGTTAGACATCCGTGAGGGTTCAAATCGAAATTTCCTTTTTCCAAAATAGAAGGCGAAAGATGAACCCTCCCAAAGAAATACTAGGGGGTTAGAAGAGAGACAGAGAGAGAGACCAGAATAATTAAAGTAAAATAAGAGACAAAAAGGCAACAAAATTAAAATTAAGTGGACATGACTTCTTTTGACAAGAAAAAGGACATTTTTTTGAGCCAAAGAAGAGCTAGAAGTCCTCTATGAGCTATAGAAGGGCGGGAGGCTCATAGAATAGCTGGAGGTCTTCTATGAGTCATAGAAGAGCTCGAAGTCTTCCATGACCCATAGAAGATATTAAGGTCTTCTATGAGCCATAGAAAAGCTGGAGGACTTCTATAAGCCATAGAAGAGCCTGCAGATGGCTCATAGAAGAGCTATAGGAATTCTATGGCTCATATAGGAGCTATAGGACTCTATGGTGTATAGAAGAGCTGGAGGTCTTCTAAGAGCCATAGAGGTGCTAGAAGTCTTCTATGAGCTATAGGAGAGCTGGGGGTCTGCTATAAGCCATTGAAAAGCTGGGGTTCTTCTATGAGGCATATATGAGCTGGGGGTTTTCTATGGTCTATAGAAAAGTTGGTGGTCTTCTCTGAACCATAGAAGAGCTGGAGGTCCTTAATGGCTCATGGAGGAGCTGGAGGTCTTCTACGCCTCATAGAGGAGCTGGAGGTCTTCTATGCCTCATAGAGGAGCTGGAGGTCTTCTACGGCTCTTAGAAAGGCTGGAGGTCTTCTATGGCTCATAAAAGAGCTATAGGTCTTGTATGTCTCATAGAAGAGCTGGAGGTCTTCAATGGCAATAGAAGAGCTACAGGTCTTCTATGGCTCATAGAAGAGCTGGAGGTCTTCTATGGCTCATAAAAGAGCTATAGGTCTTGTATGTCTCATAAAAGAGCTACAGGTCTTCTATGGCTCATAGAAGAGCTACAGGTCTTCTATGGCTCATAGAAGAGCTGGAGGTATTCAACGAGTCATAGAATAACTGGAGGTCTTCTATGAGTCATAGAAGAGCTACATGGTTCAATGGCTCACAGAAGAGCTAGATGTCTTTTATGACTCATAAAAGAGCTGGAGGTGTTCTATGGCTCATTGAAGAGCTAGAGGTCTTCTATGGCTCATAGAAGAGCTACAGGGCGTCTATGGCTCATAGAAGAGCTACAGGTCGTCTATGGCTCATAGAAGAGCTACAGGTCGTCTATGGCTCATAGAAGAGCTACAGGTCTTCTATGGCTCATAGAAGAGCTACAGGTCTTCTATGGCTCATAGAAGAGCTACAGGTCGTCTATGGCTCATAGAAGTGCTACAGGTCATCTATGGCTCATAGAAGAGCTACAGGCCTTCTCTGGCTCATAGAAGAGCTACAGGCCTTCTATGGCTCATAGAAGAGCTACAGGCCTTCTATGGCTCATAGAAGAGCTACAGGCCTTCTATGGCTCATAGAAGAGCTATAGGTCTTCTAGGAGCTACAGAAAAGCTGAAGGCCTTCAATGAGCCATAGAAAACCTTTAGATCTTCTATGGCTCATAGAAAAACTACAGGTATTCTCTGGCTCATAGAAGTGCTATAGGTCTTCTGTGGATCATAGAGCTCTAGCTCTTCTCTGTTGTCTAGAAGAGCTGTAACTCTACTCTGGTGTGTAGAAGAGCTGTAGCTCTTCTCTGGTGTCTAGAAGAGTTGGAGATCGTCTCTGGTGTATAGAAGAACTGTAGATCTTCTCTGCTGTCTAGAAGAGCTGTAGCTCTTCTCTGGCGTCTAAAAGGGCTATAGCTCTTCTCAGGTGTCTAGAAGAGCTGTAGCTTTTCTCTGGTATCTAGAAGATCTATAGCTCTTCTCTGGTGTTTAGAAGAGCTATAGCTCTTCTCTGGTGTTTAGAAGAGCTATAGCTCTTCTCTGGTGTTTAGAAGAGCTATAGCTTTTCTCAGGTTTCTACATGAGCTGTACCTCTTCACTGGTGTTTAGATGAGCTGTACTTCTTCTCTGGTGTATAGGAGAGCTGCAACTCCTCTCTTCTCCTCATTAATGTCCTCATATTTATGTTGAACTAATTAAATTATAAAATCTTGCAATAATTATTTAACCTGCAAACACCAAGCATGTTCTTTTGTAATTGCCAGTAATTAAAGAATCTTAACGTGTCGCACGCACACACACACACACACTCACATGCACATATATTTCTACACAAACCATTTTTATATAAATAGTAATCTTATTAACTTTAAATCTTATACAAAATGCCAATATCGATATTTTTCAATTTAATTAAATCAAGGACTAACACGCCTACAAGCTGGCATACATGTTTGCGTGTGTTGGTGTATCTATGTATAACAAATGAGTTAGGTCATTTAGACATTGATTAATTGTTGAACATGCACATACAGACAGACATACATACATACGTACGTGTGCTCAAAGCTCAACAATGTTTATAACAATGTTATAAGTTATGGCATTGACCATAAATTTCAAAAAGACCACAGCCACACACACGCACACACATTCACAATGGTCAGTTGGATGAGTGTGAGTGTGTAAATGTGTGTGTGCGTGTATTTGAATGCGGTTGCCTTAAACAAATACAAAGGAAAAATAGACATAAAGAACTAATTGTTGTAGTGAACTTTAAAGTTATTAATTTAAAAATGTGTCTAAATAACGACCAGCCCATCACTCACCCACCCCTCCGCCCAACCTCTTCGTTAGTGAAACCTTTTTTCACCACAACTTCCGTTGCCCACCTTCCACTCGACTTCCGTTTCCCGTTTGAGTTGTACAAACTAATGAATTGTTTTTAAATGTTTGTAAATCGATAACAATTGTTCGCTCTCTCCCCTACCCCCCCACCACCAATCCTTTGCCCCTATTTTCCATCACCAGCCATTCAGAAAATGTTTATCTGTGCCGGAATCCTTGTAACCATTTCTATTCGGGTTTTTGTGCATAATAAAGCTTCGAACAAACAAATAGTCCAATTAAACAACAAGCAAATTGAAAAAAATACAACTGCAGAAGCAGAAGAAAAACTGCAATAACAACAACAACAAGAACAATAGCAGCAGCAACAACAACAACAACGATAACAATCGAAAGAAGTAAATAAATTCAATTGTGTGCAATTGAAATTGATTATGCCATCTTTAAGTTTTAATGCCGGAGCGCCTTTGTTCGGCATTCAAAGACAGATAAACGAACAGACGGACGGAGGGGGACGACAGACAGACAGACAGACAGACAGACAGACAAATCGTTGCAAATAGGCTAACTCGTAGGCAGGTCGAGGTAATTGAAATCATAGCTACGTTCACTCCCTCCATTCGTTAACAAATGAAGGAAAAACTCACACACACACACAAAGAAACATATGCATACACACACACACACACATTCACTCATCCATCCATTCTAGCAATGATCCGTAGAAACAAATGTTCAGATTAAATGCCAAGTGATAACAGACTACAGGTATTGAATAACAAATAACCAAATCAAATGCACTCAAAGAAATTCGGTACGATATTCGGATGCAAGAGGTATTGGGGAAGATAAATCGCTCATAGAAGAGCTAGAAGTCTTCTATAGCTCATATAAGAGCTACAAGACTTCTATGGCTCATTTAAGAGCTACAGGACTTCTATGGCTCATAAAAGAGCTACAGGTTTTCTACAGCTCATAGGAGAGCAACAGGATTCTATGGCTTAAAAAATAGCTGGAGGTCGTCTTTGGCCCATAAAGGGCTACATGTATTCTATGGCTCATAGAGGAACAACAGCTCTTCTATAACCCCTACAGGTCTTCTACAACCTATAGAAGATCTATATACCTCCTATGGCTCATGGAAGAGCTACAGGTCTTCTATGGCTCATAGCAGAGCTACAGGTCTTCTATGGCTCATAGCAGAGCTACAGGTCTTCTATGGCTCATAGAAGAGCTGCAGATCTTCTATGGCTCATAAAAGAGCTACAGGCTTTCTATGGCTTATAGAAGAGCCGTAGGTCTTCTATGGGTCATATAAGAGCTACAGGTCTTCTATGGCCCATAGAAGAGCTACAGGTCTTCTATGGCTCATAGAAGAGCTACAGGTCTTCTATGGCTCATAGAAGAGCTACAGGTCTTCTATGGCTTCATAGAAGAGCTTGACGTCTTCTGTGGCTTCATAGAAGAGCTTGACGTCTTCTGTGGCTTCATAGAAGAGCTGAAGGTCTTCTATATCTTCATAGAAGAGCTGGAGGTCTTCTGTGGCTTCATAGAAGAGCTGGAGGTCTTCTATGGCTTCATAGAAGAGCTGGAGGTCTTCTATGGCTTCATAGAAGAGCTGGAGGTCTTCTATGGCTTCATAGAAGAGCTGGAGGTCTTCTATGGCTTCATAGAAGAGCTGGAGGTCTTCTATGGCTTCATAGAAGAGCTGGAGGTCTTCTATGTCTTCATAGAAAAGCTGAAGGTCTTCTATTCCTCATAGAAGAGCTGGAGGTCTTCTGTGTCTCCATAGAAGAGCTGGGGTCTTCTGTGTCTTCATAGAAAAGCTGGAGGTCTTCTATGTCTTCATAGAAGAGCTGGAGGTCTTCTATGTCTTCATAGAAAAGCTGAAGGTCTTTTATTCCTCATAGAAGAGCTGGAGGTCTTCTGTGTCTCCATAGAAGAGCTGGGGTCTTCTGTGTCTTCATAGAAGAGCTGGGGTCTTCTGTGTCTTCATAGAAGAGCTGAAGGTCTTCTATGTCTTCATAGAAGAGCTGGAGGTCTTCTATGTCTTCATAGAAGAGCTGGAGGTCTTCTATGTCTTCATAGAAGAGCTGGAGGTCTTCTATGTCTTCATAGAAGAGCTGGAGGTCTTCTATGTCTTCCTAAAAGATTTGGAGGTCTTCTATGTCTTCAAAGAAGAGCTGGAAGTCTTCTATGTCCTCATAGAAGAAGAGCTGAAGGTCTTCTATGTCTTCATAGAAGAGCTGGAGGTCTTCTATGGCTTCATAGTAGATCTGCAGGTCTTCTATGGCTTCATAGTTGATCTGGAAGTCTTCTATGTCTTCATAGAAGAGCTGGAGGTCTTCTATGTCTTCATAGAAGAGCTGGAGGTCTTCTATGGCTTCATGGAAGGGCTTGAGGTATTCGGTGGCTTCATAGAAGAGCTGGAGGTCTTCTATGTCTTCCTAAAAGATTTGGAGGTCTTCTATGTCTTCAAAGAAGAGCTGGAAGTCTTCTATGTCCTCATAGAAGAAGAGCTGAAGGTCTTCTATATCTTCATTGAAGTGTTTGGGTCTTCTATGTTTTCATAGAAGTGTTTGGGGTCTTCTATGTTTTCATAGAAGAGCTTGGGATCTTCTACGTTTTCATAGAAGATTTTGGGACTTATATATCCTCATAGAAGAGCTGGGGGTCTCCTGGGGACCATGGAAGAAGTGAATGTTTTCTATGGTCCATGGAAGAGCTGAAGGTCTTCTATGGCTTCATAGAAGGACGTGAGGTCTTCTATGGCTTCATCGAAGAGCTTGAGATCTTCTATTGCTCATAGATGACTCTTCAATTCAGGAACTCGTGCTTATATTTCCGATGACGGTTTCAATTAAAATCTTAAATTTCCTTTCGGTTTCGAAACTTTAATTAGAAAGCATTTCAGCCACACATTCTCTCTCGCACACACACACACATTTTCAATTTAAATGTTTTGTTTGCCTACCTTTATTTTATTTTTTTATTCTTTGTTGCTGGTTCGTGTCGTTGTTGTTGTTGCGTTTTTTTCCTTTACTCCTATTCTCATTTGCAAGAAATTCAAGCAAATGTTATCCTTACGCATGACCTACTCATTAGCAATTGAAGATATATTTTTCTGAATATCAGTTTGTTCGGCTGGATGGCTGGCTGCCTGGCGGACTGGCTGCTTGGTTTGTTGGTCGGTTGGTTGGAAAAATGCTGCTGCTGTTATTGACACACTTTCCTTCCTTCCAAACTGTATTCGCACGCATCCATGCAAACATCAGCAGAAGCAGCCTCAGTGCAAATATGAATCTCAGTGCGAATCCGAATGCGAATGCGTTAGTAAAACTTCCCAGCTCAGCTCTGCAGAGGACGAAGAAGAAGGAAAACACGTTGCCTGCGAACAACGACGTTCTCGGTCTCGGGCTACACCTCCACGGTAACGAAAACTAAAGCAGGGCTTACTTGCTCCACTACCCCCTTCTTTCTCCTCCCCCGCATGGATGCTTCTGATGATGAAAAACCTCAGAGCCAACATAACTTGAATGCATTCAGCCAATGTTAACGAGGCTAATCAAGGACACGGCATGGAAAAGCTCCATGCAAAAATCTTAACACACACAACTATTTTGTTGGAAATCCAAACAGCGAAACACTCACACAAACCCACATACACCTACGCACACTTGCACAATGTAGGAAATTATGTTAATAATTAAATATGTAAGCGTGTGAAGGCATGCGTAACTAATAAGGTTTAGGAAAAGTGTACACACACACACGCATCGCACACGAATACGCGCACTCTCACGTACAATCACTTAGTGTTGGAGCTGAATAAATAAACACGGAAACCAAAGAATTTACTTTTTATTGGTTTTGTTGATGGCAACGTTGAAACGTCAGGACAAATAATTTGAATGGAATTCTTGTTTGCCAAAATGACATTGTCAGCGCCTAATTAGTTGAATTGTGGATCAATTACATGCCTGGGGATTGAGGGAGGATGGGAGGGTAGGGGTAGAGGACAGGTTATGTTTCTGCTGTTGTAGAACGTAACAGAAAATTAATAATTATTCGGGACGGGTTTCAAACAGGACCATCAGCTCTCAGTGGACATATATATTTTTGCAAGAAAGGCGGTTGGCAGATAGGAAGTTAGAAGGAAAGGGATAATAGGAGGAGAGGGATAAAGGAGAAGAGGAGGAGAGGATGGGAGGAGGAGAGGAAGGGAGAAGGAGAGGAAGGGAGGAGGAGAGGAGAAAAAGAGAAGAAGAAGGGAGGAGGGGAGGAGAAGAGGAAGGGAGGAGGAGAGTAAGGGAGGAGGAGAGAAATGGAGGAGGAGAAAAAGGGAGGAGGAGAGGAAGGGAGGAGTTGATGAAGGGAGGAGTTGAGAAAGAGAGGAGTGGAGAAAGGGAGGAGTTGAGGAAGGGAGGAGAAGAGGAAGGAAGGGAAGTAGGAGGAGAAGAAGAAAGGGAAAAGAGAGGAGGAGAAGAAGGGAGGAGGAGAGAAAGGGAGGAGGAGTGGAAGGGAGGGAAGTAGGAGGAGAGGAAGGGAGGGAAGTAGGAGGAGAGGAAGGGAAGGAAGTAGGAGGAGGGAGGAGGGGAGCTTCAAATTTCGCCCATAAACCATTTTTATTGATTGCTCATCGATAGCTCATCATCTATCGATAATCGATTGATCATCTATAGATTAGTTATAGCTCAACAAAAGCTCAATCCTAGCTTATCGATATCTCCCCCAATACCAGAGCTTGTCGATAGCTGTCGATCCGGGCCCAATAGAAATTCAGGCGCCTGCACCATGCGGATCTTAGTCAAAACTACTCGGTTTTGTCGGGGCATTTCTCGCTTTGTAATAGATATAGATAGCTCATGGATAGCCTACTCAAAAATGGTCGTTAGCTCGTCGACCTCTAACTGATGGCTTATCAAGAGCTGCAAGTCGATAGTTCGCCAAAATCTTATCGATAGCTGGTTTATAGCTCTTCGATAGATCATATAGAGCTCATCGAGTGATAATCGATAGGACATTGAACGTTTTCGATAGCGCATTTGTAGTCAATTAATAGCCCTCCGATAGCATCGATGGCTTACTATCGATTACTCATTGATTGTTTGTCGATAATTTATCGAAGTTTTATTGACAGCTCTTCGATAGATAGTGGATAGTTTTTCGAAGCTCATCGATAGCCTTTCAGTAGTCCGATAATATCTCTATCGATAACTAGACTATAAGTTATCAAAATTGTATATATAAATCGTTCATAACTTATCGATAGGTAGGTCGACGGTCTGTCGTAGAACTGTCAATAAGTCATCGATGACAATAACTTATTGATAATTTATCGATAGCTCGGTGATAATGCACCTTCGATAGCCCACCGATTGTTGGTCTATAGTTCTTCAATATCTAGTCGCTTATATATCTCTTCGACATTTCATGGATTGTCAATGGATTATCGATGGTCCGTCGACAACTCATCGATAGACCGCTTATTATTTTTAGATAGATCGCTAATATCTCATCGATAACTTGCCAGTGGCTCATCGATATCTGGTCGATAGCTTGTCATATAGCTCATCTCTAGCTTCATTGAACATACACCGATAGCGCCCCGATAACTCATCGATTTTTCCTCGATTAATCACTAACCGATGGGTCATCGATGGCAATAACTTGTTGATAATTTATCGATAGCTCAGTAAATGCTCGGTTATATCTCATCATCTTTATCATTTCATGGATAGTCGATAGATTATCGATGGTCCGTCGACAGCACATCGATAGACAGCTTATTATTCTTAGATAGATTGCTAATATCTCATCGATAACTTGCCAATGGCTCATCGATATCTATCGATATAGCTCATGTCAAGCTTCATCGAACATACACCGATAGCGACCCGATAACTCATCGATTTTCCGTCGAGTGTTCACTAATCGATGGGTCATCGATGGCAATAACTTGTTGATAATTTATCGATAGTTTGATAACAGCACGGTGATAACTAATCATCGATAGCTCACCGATTGATTGCCTATAGTTCTTCAATAGCCAGTCGCTTATCTATAGCCCTTCGGCATTTCATGGATAGTCAGTCGATAGACTATCGATGGTCCGTCGGCAGCTCATCGATAAATACAGCGCATCGATAGATTTTTCTTAGATAGATCGCTAATATCTCATCGATAATTTGCCAATGGCTCATCGATATCCGGTCGATAGTTCATCCCTAGCTTAATCGAATATACGCCGATAGGGCCCCGATAACTCATTGATTGTTCCTCGAGTGTTCACTAACCGATAAGTCATTGGTAGCTAACTTACATCGCAACGATGGCCCATTGATATCTCCTCAATACCTCGTTAACATTTCATCGATTCTCATTTGATGGCTCTTTCATATGCGATTATTCGATAGCTTGTCATCGACAAAATTATAATCGGTAGATATGTAATATCTCATCGATAGATGGATCAGAGCTCATCAATAGATCGTTGATAGCGCATGGTATCGATAGCTCAACAGTCGGACGAGAACAGATTTGTGGACCTGACCCCTGGACACAAGGCTAGATTATTCTAATGGATAATTCTGCCTAGACCAACTCACCTTTCACAACCACAGCCATCTACTGGAATTTACTACGCATTTCGATACCCTCAATTCGAAAATAAATCCATAAACTCTTTAAAGTTTTCTTCTTTCTGTGAAGCCCTCTTTTCAAAAATTCAATTTTAATTACAGACCCTTCTGGTATTTATTATCGAACCTCCCCCTTTCAATTTAAGTTATTGATTACTTAGCAGCAGAGTTTTAATAACAAAAAAACAACAATGCAAGTAACTGAAAAACAAACATTTTGTAAACTACCGAACCACCCACCCATGTCTCTCTTCGCTACCGCATAAATGATTGATACTGACAATTATAATTATGAATTACAGTATCTGAAGAACATTCACGCAACTTGGCTGTAGTGCACCGTAATTGGACGATAAATTACAACAACTGTTTAACAAGAGCCATTATTACCAAGGAATCTATTAACAAATGACGGTGATCTGCCGTTTGAAGGCAGGGGCAGTGGGGACATCAGACAGAAACTAACACCTTCTTCTCCCACTCCCACTCCTCCTCCTCCACCATTGCTCTTCTCAATAACAACAAGGACGAAAACAAGGATGATGACGAGCGATTACATGTTGACTAACGTTGCTATTAATTTGTCTCAGAGCTTTAGGTTGCACAACAGCAGAGCAGAGCACAGCTCACAATATGCCACACCACAGCTCGGTACATACACACACACACACCTACACCCTCAGCCGCCTTACCCACAGATGATAGTTTATCAAGTGATGGTGGTTGCCACGACACGTTATCTGTCGCTGCAAACTCCCAGCTCTATTGTCAACAAAAAAGTTTCCTTTCTTTCTTCCTTTGTTTTATTTTCTTTGGGGGTTTCTCTTCTTCCAGCTGCTGCTTCTTTCGTGGCTTGGATGATTTTTCGGTTGTGTTCTATATAACAATGTGATATGTTGTTTTGCGGTTTTGGGGGGAAGAAAAAGACTTCAGGGTCATCTAAACGACGAGAAATTTGGTCATTTTTTAGGAGTACTAGTTCTTGAGAGAGGAGACATATTGCACTGGTTAACGAGAGGAGATTTAGATCTCCACCATTCTTTCATGGAAAGAACCCCAGATTTTCACAGAGAAGATTTTCAGCTACTTAGCAAGAAGAGTTCCAGTTAATCTACGAGAAAAGCTATAGCTTGTTTCCTACTCGTCTAATGATGAATCTATTGCTGGTCCACGAGAAAGGCTCATGGACTCCTCTAAAAATTCTATTAGAAGAGGCCTAGATCTTCTTCGCGAAGACCTATGCCTTTTCATGCGAATAGCTTCAGATTTCCTCTAAAAAAAAGCTCCAGTCTATGCTCCTATGCTATAAGGAGAGACGTGAGAAAAAGGGAGAGAGAGAGCCGGAAATCTTCTCATTATAAGGCAGAGGATCTTCTCATAAAAGACCAGAAATACTCTCAAATAAGACAGGGAGATACTTTCAGTTCTATTAGAGGAGGTCTAGATCGTCTTCGCGAAGACCTATGCCCTTTCATGCGAATAGCTTCAGCTCTTCTATGATAAAAGCTCCAGTCTATGAGAAGAGCTCCTGATCTTCTGCCAAAAGAAAAACTAATTCTCCTATGCTGGAAGGAGAGACAAGAGAAAAAGGGAGAGAGCAGGAAATCTTCTCATTAGAAGTCAGGAGATCTTCTCATAAAAGAATAGAAATACTCTAAAATAAGACTATGAGATACTTTCAATTCTATTAGAAGAGGTCTACATCTTCTTCGCGAAGACCTGTCCCCTTCCATGCGAATAGCTTTAGCTCTTCTATGATAAAAGCTCCAGTCTATGAGAAGAGCTCCTGATATTCTGTTAAAAGAAAAACGCATTCTCTTATGCTATGAGAGAAGACGAGAGAAGAAGAGAGAGTTCCGGAGATCCTATCATTAGAATGCTGGAGATCTTCTCATAAAAGAACATAAATACTCTCATATAAGACAAGAACATACTTTCAGAGAAGGTCCGGATATTTTCTCCTAAGTTAGTCGCAACTAATCGTATAGTTCATCGATTACTTATAGGTATTTTATCGATAATATGTCGAAAGTGCGGCGATAATTCATTATTATTAATAGCTCGTCGATATCTCATCTTACAGCTTGTCTCACTAATTGCTTGTCTGTAGCTCATCTATGGCTCGTAGATAACTCGTCGATATTTCCTTTATATTTCATAGTTTCTTGATATCTCATAGTTCGTTGTTAGGTTTTTGATAGCTCGTCGTCGCTGATTGTTCATCGAAAAAATCATGATCGATATTTAACAGCTCGTCGATAGACTGACGACAGCTTATCACTCAGCATACCGTGGATAGAGAAGGGCCCTTGGCTTTATGTTAAAGGGGAACTTCTTCTTCTCTTTTGCGAGAAAAACCTGAGTCGTTCTCATACAAGAAATGGGACGCCTCTCAGTGAGAGCAAGAGTTATTCTCATAAAAAAAAGAAATTCCGTTAGAAGAGAAGTTCAGAAAAGCAACAAATTTTCTTATTAGAGCCTAAAATGTCTTTTCAAGGAAGATGAGAAGCTCTTATGAAGCGAACCGTTCTCCTTATCACAGAACTCCTCTTCTAAAAGAGTTGGAAGTCTTCTTTCGGAAGAGCTGAAGCTCTATTCGATCTCATGCTATAAAAAGAGTTCCAGCACTTCAGAGAAGATCAGAAGCTCTTTAAAAAAACTGGAGCTTTTCTCTCACAAGAGCTGAAAATCTCCTATCTTTCCATAGCATGAAAGAGAGAAGATCAGAAAGTCTCATAAAAAACTGGTTCTCTTCTCTCACAAGAGTTGGAAGTTGACACTGCTAAGCGGAAATCTGTGGCTCTTCCAGTGGATAAAATACTGATCATGTATGAGATGTGCTCCTATTTCCTATGGAAAGGGCTCCCATTCTTCTGCAGTTCCAGCATTGGCGCTTGTATGCAAAACACTCTACCTCGAGAAAAGCCTGTAATTTTCTTGAGAATAACTCTCTGATATATCCCTGTTTTTCTACGAGAATATTTCTGCTATTGTAAGATAAATGGTTTGGCACTTCCATGAGAAGGGTTCGTGCTCTTTCAGGAGAAAAGTTTATACTTTGGTAGGAGATAAGCTTTGCTCTAGTAGAAGATGATATATTATGCGAACTGCTGCAAGTCTTCGATGCAGATATGGGAACAGCTAGGGTAGGATATTGGATAATCTTGAGCTTATCTTTGAGAAGTGCTCAAACTCTTCAATACAGCGACATTCTCACCTTCTATAAGAAAAACAGTCTGTTCTTTAATTGATGAGAATACGCCTATGTCTACTATGAGAAGATGGCCTTGGCTAAATTTTCGTTCTAAGACACAATAGGGAAATTTAGGAAAAAAATGGTGTGGTCTCTGAGAACACTCCCTTGACTTTGAGGACCGAACCGTATAGCTATTTTATGACAATTCTGGAAAGTGAACTCCTCTAAAGAAGCGAACTTTGGAACAGCTACAAAAATACAAGAAAAATTTCATATCTACTTTGCGAAAGCTGCTTCTGTAGGCAGAGCTCCGCTTCAACTGTAAGAAGAGCTCTGGCTCAACAAAAAGAAAAACTACCTCTGTTCTTCTAAGCTAGGCTAATGGTCGATGGAAAATAAAATTTTATGAAGAAATCTCCGGGTCTTCTTAGGACGACCTCCAAATTTTTTTTTTTAAAGAGCTCTATCGCTTCTCTGAGAGGAGTTCTTACTCTTAGCATAGGAGAGCTTTAGTGTGTTAAGCTAATTTGTGATGAGGTCCACGTTTTCTATGAGAAGAGTTTTTTCCATCAATAAGAAGAGCTTAAGTCAACCTTTCACAACATATGCTCCAAATCTGTTGGATCAAATTCTTCTACGAGAAGAGCTCCGAAGAGCTTCAGCCCAAGCTCGATGCGGAGACGAGACATTATGAGAAGACCTCTAGGTTATGTTTCCAACTTTTCAAGAAGAGAAGCACCATCTCCTAATCTTGTGGAGCAGAGCCGTCTACGAGGAACTAGCTACTAGACTAGCTCGATGTAAAGACGATATATTATGAAAGAAGGAAGGTTATCTATCCAACTTTTGAAGTAGAGTAGCTCCAGGAGAATATCTTAAGTTTTTTGAAGCTACAAATATTATGAGAGGAGATTTAGCTGCTGGTTTAATGGTATTCTGTAACCTACAAATCTTCTTTGAACTTCTAGATTTCTATGAGAGGACCTTCTACTTTTTAGAGGGAAATTTCCTCGTGTTTTAATGAGAGGTTCTGTTGGTCTTCTATGGAAATGCCTTGTAGGTTTTTATGAACTTCTGGATTTCTATGGGGGCACTACTTTTTAGAGGAACAGATCCTCGTGTTTTAATGAGAGGTTCTTTTGGTCTTCCATGGAAATGCCTTGTGAGTTTCCATGAGATATCCCAAGTGGAAGACCCTTTGCTCTCCTTTTTTCCGGTGAGAAGATCTGTTGTTCTTCTTACAGAAGACCTATTTCTCTCTCTTGTAAGAAAAATCCTTGATCTTCTGGGGAAAATTTTCTTGCTTTTCTGGGTAAGAAAAACATATCGGAGGGGCAAATTTTGTCTTCTTTCGAAAGTCTTTAGCTTATCCTTTAGGAGACTGTTTGATTTTTCATGAAAGACCAGAAATACTCTCAAATAAGACAGGGAGATACTTTCAGTTCTATTAGAGGAGGTCTAGATCGTCTTCGCGAAGACCTATGCCCTTTCATGCGAATAGCTTCAGCTCTTCTATGATAAAAGCTCCAGTCTATGAGAAGAGCTCCTGATCTTCTGCCAAAAGAAAAACTAATTCTCCTATGCTGGAAGGAGAGACAAGAGAAAAAGGGAGAGAGCAGGAAATCTTCTCATTAGAAGTCAGGAGATCTTCTCATAAAAGAATAGAAATACTCTAAAATAAGACTATGAGATACTTTCAATTCTATTAGAAGAGGTCTACATCTTCTTCGCGAAGACCTGTCCCCTTCCATGCGAATAGCTTTAGCTCTTCTATGATAAAAGCTCCAGTCTATGAGAAGAGCTCCTGATATTCTGTTAAAAGAAAAACGCATTCTCTTATGCTATGAGAGAAGACGAGAGAAGAAGAGAGAGTTCCGGAGATCCTATCATTAGAATGCTGGAGATCTTCTCATAAAAGAACATAAATACTCTCATATAAGACAAGAACATACTTTCAGAGAAGGTCCGGATATTTTCTCCTAAGTTAGTCGCAACTAATCGTATAGTTCATCGATTACTTATAGGTATTTTATCGATAATATGTCGAAAGTGCGGCGATAATTCATTATTATTAATAGCTCGTCGATATCTCATCTTACAGCTTGTCTCACTAATTGCTTGTCTGTAGCTCATCTATGGCTCGTAGATAACTCGTCGATATTTCCTTTATATTTCATAGTTTCTTGATATCTCATAGTTCGTTGTTAGGTTTTTGATAGCTCGTCGTCGCTGATTGTTCATCGAAAAAATCATGATCGATATTTAACAGCTCGTCGATAGACTGACGACAGCTTATCACTCAGCATACCGTGGATAGAGAAGGGCCCTTGGCTTTATGTTAAAGGGGAACTTCTTCTTCTCTTTTGCGAGAAAAACCTGAGTCGTTCTCATACAAGAAATGGGACGCCTCTCAGTGAGAGCAAGAGTTATTCTCATAAAAAAAAGAAATTCCGTTAGAAGAGAAGTTCAGAAAAGCAACAAATTTTCTTATTAGAGCCTAAAATGTCTTTTCAAGGAAGATGAGAAGCTCTTATGAAGCGAACCGTTCTCCTTATCACAGAACTCCTCTTCTAAAAGAGTTGGAAGTCTTCTTTCGGAAGAGCTGAAGCTCTATTCGATCTCATGCTATAAAAAGAGTTCCAGCACTTCAGAGAAGATCAGAAGCTCTTTAAAAAAACTGGAGCTTTTCTCTCACAAGAGCTGAAAATCTCCTATCTTTCCATAGCATGAAAGAGAGAAGATCAGAAAGTCTCATAAAAAACTGGTTCTCTTCTCTCACAAGAGTTGGAAGTTGACACTGCTAAGCGGAAATCTGTGGCTCTTCCAGTGGATAAAATACTGATCATGTATGAGATGTGCTCCTATTTCCTATGGAAAGGGCTCCCATTCTTCTGCAGTTCCAGCATTGGCGCTTGTATGCAAAACACTCTACCTCGAGAAAAGCCTGTAATTTTCTTGAGAATAACTCTCTGATATATCCCTGTTTTTCTACGAGAATATTTCTGCTATTGTAAGATAAATGGTTTGGCACTTCCATGAGAAGGGTTCGTGCTCTTTCAGGAGAAAAGTTTATACTTTGGTAGGAGATAAGCTTTGCTCTAGTAGAAGATGATATATTATGCGAACTGCTGCAAGTCTTCGATGCAGATATGGGAACAGCTAGGGTAGGATATTGGATAATCTTGAGCTTATCTTTGAGAAGTGCTCAAACTCTTCAATACAGCGACATTCTCACCTTCTATAAGAAAAACAGTCTGTTCTTTAATTGATGAGAATACGCCTATGTCTACTATGAGAAGATGGCCTTGGCTAAATTTTCGTTCTAAGACACAATAGGGAAATTTAGGAAAAAAATGGTGTGGTCTCTGAGAACACTCCCTTGACTTTGAGGACCGAACCGTATAGCTATTTTATGACAATTCTGGAAAGTGAACTCCTCTAAAGAAGCGAACTTTGGAACAGCTACAAAAATACAAGAAAAATTTCATATCTACTTTGCGAAAGCTGCTTCTGTAGGCAGAGCTCCGCTTCAACTGTAAGAAGAGCTCTGGCTCAACAAAAAGAAAAACTACCTCTGTTCTTCTAAGCTAGGCTAATGGTCGATGGAAAATAAAATTTTATGAAGAAATCTCCGGGTCTTCTTAGGACGACCTCCAAATTTTTTTTTTTAAAGAGCTCTATCGCTTCTCTGAGAGGAGTTCTTACTCTTAGCATAGGAGAGCTTTAGTGTGTTAAGCTAATTTGTGATGAGGTCCACGTTTTCTATGAGAAGAGTTTTTTCCATCAATAAGAAGAGCTTAAGTCAACCTTTCACAACATATGCTCCAAATCTGTTGGATCAAATTCTTCTACGAGAAGAGCTCCGAAGAGCTTCAGCCCAAGCTCGATGCGGAGACGAGACATTATGAGAAGACCTCTAGGTTATGTTTCCAACTTTTCAAGAAGAGAAGCACCATCTCCTAATCTTGTGGAGCAGAGCCGTCTACGAGGAACTAGCTACTAGACTAGCTCGATGTAAAGACGATATATTATGAAAGAAGGAAGGTTATCTATCCAACTTTTGAAGTAGAGTAGCTCCAGGAGAATATCTTAAGTTTTTTGAAGCTACAAATATTATGAGAGGAGATTTAGCTGCTGGTTTAATGGTATTCTGTAACCTACAAATCTTCTTTGAACTTCTAGATTTCTATGAGAGGACCTTCTACTTTTTAGAGGGAAATTTCCTCGTGTTTTAATGAGAGGTTCTGTTGGTCTTCTATGGAAATGCCTTGTAGGTTTTTATGAACTTCTGGATTTCTATGGGGGCACTACTTTTTAGAGGAACAGATCCTCGTGTTTTAATGAGAGGTTCTTTTGGTCTTCCATGGAAATGCCTTGTGAGTTTCCATGAGATATCCCAAGTGGAAGACCCTTTGCTCTCCTTTTTTCCGGTGAGAAGATCTGTTGTTCTTCTTACAGAAGACCTATTTCTCTCTCTTGTAAGAAAAATCCTTGATCTTCTGGGGAAAATTTTCTTGCTTTTCTGGGTAAGAAAAACATATCGGAGGGGCAAATTTTGTCTTCTTTCGAAAGTCTTTAGCTTATCCTTTAGGAGACTGTTTGATTTTTCATGGAATTATTATGGCATAGGATTTCTTCTAGCTTTTTCCAGAAAATATATACAAATCTCGTGAATATTAAATTAAGACCTTATTCAAGGACTTGCTACTTCAAAATGAGATTTTTTCAGAATATTTGGCAACGTCTTTCTGGACGAACATTTTGGATATTTTAGGAAAAATATTTGTTCCTGAATTTTGATTGTAAGGACTTCCAGAAAAAATTGTCAAGTTTTCAAGAATATATTTAACCAGATTTTTCCGGATCAAAGTCCTAGAATTTTAAGAAATTTTTCCAAGGACCTCAAGGACAAAAAAAAGTGGATTTAAAAAAAAGATTAAGGATTTCCTCTCTAAAAACCGTTAAAACTTTTTAAGGACATTTACACTAAATATTGTTTATTTTTTTATTAAAAAGGTTTATCAAGGGCTTTCTGATAAAAAAATTATGATTTTTTTTAAGAAAATAATTAATCAGGTCTTCTTCGACAACAAGCTTAGATTTGTACGAAAAATACATGTTCCATTAGTTCTCTTTGGAAATCCCCCCTCAACTCTCCCCCCTTCTTCTTCCTTGACAATTTCTATTGTTCCTCTTCGAGAAGACCCACCTGTCTTTGATAGAACACCTATTTGATCTACCTTTTCTTTAAGTGTATTTCAAACCAACTTATCACAAACATTTTCACACACACCCACACTTGCTCATACACTCCTCCTCCTTGAGTCACCTACATATTGCACTTTGTTTTAGGATACCCCGGTAATAAGAACATGACGCATCTTCTGGTGCTGCTTCTTTTTCTTATTTTGCTTCTGCATATGCACGATGTGCATGTAGTTGATTCATAAATATAAATATTGGGTGTTCGGATGTGTGTGTTTGAGTAGATGAATGGATGGGTGGGTGTTTTGTCTAGGCTGTCGGGCTGCCTGGCTTGTTGTCCGTGATGTATGTCCCTGTGTGTGTGTGTGTGTGTGCGAACGTTTGCTTGCCTGGTTTATTTGTTTGTTTGGCTATGGGTGGTTCTAGACAACCATTGTTTCCTTTTTTTTTCGTGAAAAATTTTTAACAAATTAATTGCACACTATAAATCGTGGTAAATTTCCAAAGAAATAACTGGATCAAGGAGCTTTTGCCTGTATGTGTGTTAACAATGCTGCTTGCATACCGCAACGCCACACAAAATATACCAGCCGGCAAGAAAGCAGAAAGCAAGCAGCCAGGCAAGCAAGGCTGGTAAGCCCACCTTTTCTTGAGGCTTTTATCATCTGCAGGAAATAGAAGGCCAGCAGCTATAAACAGTGGTTTTTGGGATTTAAGTGGAGGAAATTTTTTAAAACTTATTTTAGGGGGATGTGAGGGAATTTGGGGAAATGAAGGGAGATTCGAGAAATCCTGAATTTAAAAACAAATATTCTGAAGGTCCACTAATAGCTTGAAATGTTAAAAAAAATGGACCAATAAAGGTGGATTTTTAATAACTATTTTCATGGACCAACAAAAGCGGATTTTTTATAGAAATTTTTTTCAGGACCAAGTACCATAGAATATTATTTTAAGAACGAATGTTGGATTTTTTAGTATTTCTTTTCAAGGGCCAGCAATTACAGATTTCTTATGAAAAATTTCTTAAGGATCAACAATTCGTGGTTTTAATTTCCAAGGAATAACAGAGCAAATTATATACCTCTACTGCAAGAAGAGCTCCTCTCAAAAATGAGAGCAGGTACCGCTGTGGTCTAATACAAGAATTCGTAATGCCTCAGTCCGCGTGACTATAACATTTTGTGAGAAAAGCTGCAGGCCGTTTTAGGGAGTGCTCGAACTTTTCTGTAAGAAGAGCTGAAAATCTTCTCAGGGATAAGTTCTAATTCAATTTTTTTCTAAAAAAAAATATTTAAACAAAATATATATTTTTTTCTAGGGCCAACTTACAACAAAGATTGAATAATTAAAGATGTTTTTAGAGAATTTTTAGAGAATCATTAATGACCAGCAGATCAAAAATTAAGTTTTGTTGAAGAGTATTTTTTCAAGGACCAACAAACCAAAGTATATGAATTTTCAAGGACCAACATTGCACAAACGTTGAGTTTTTAAATAATTTCTGTTTAATGACCAACAGATCAAAAATAAAGATTTATTGAAAAATATTTTTCAAGGACCAAAAAAGCAAAGTAAATGGATTTTTACGATTTTTTTTTCAAGGACCAATAGACAATTGATCTTGGATTATTGAAGAATATTTTCAAAGAACACACCGTCCAAAATATTTTTTTCAAGGACCGACAGACCAAAAATTTATTTTTTGAGAATATTTTTTTAAGGACCAACAGACCAAAGTATATGGATTTTATATAATTTTTTTCAAGGACCAATAGACAATTAATCTTCGATTATTGAAGAATATTTTTAAAGAATCAATAATCGTGAATTTTCCAAAATATTTTTTTTTTTCAAGGACCGACAATAGTGGATGCTTAGAAAACATTTTTATTGAATATCTTTTCAAGGACCAACATCCAATAAAGGTTGATTTTTTGAAGAATTTTTTTTCAAGGATCAACGTGGATTTTGTAAATGATACGACCCATGGTCGTGGATTTTTCTTCAACAAGGATTTTCAAAGACTAACATACCACAAACGTCGGTTATTTAGTGATGTTTTTAAAGAATCTCTGTTGAATGACCCACAGACCAAAAATTAAGATTTGATGAAAAATATATTTTTTTTAAAGGACCAAAAGACCAAAAATAAAGCTTTGTTGAAGAATAATTTTCAAGGACCAAAAGAGCAAAATATATGGATTTTTTTACGATTTTTTTTCAAGGACCAATAGACAATTGGTCTTGGACTATTCAAGAATATTTAAGAGTCCACAGTCCAAAAACCTTGAATTTTTAAAAAAAAAAATTTCAAGGATCAACAAAAGTGGACTGTTACAAAAAATTGTTAAAAGATCCCCAAACGTGGATTTTTTATAGAAGATTTTTTTTTTCAAGGATACACATCGACATGTTTTTAAATTGATTTTAAAGGACTAAGAAGGCTATTATCGTGGATTTTTTTTAAGGACCAACATACCAATAAATCTGGATATTTATACAATATTTTTAAGGACTCAAAGACCAATAAATAGACCTTCTTAGGAACAATTTTTGAAGACTTGCTGGAAAAAAGATAAGAAGGGATATATTTTGAAGGTTTAGTAATATTTTTAATTTTTTGAAACTCTAGGATACTTCAAATATATTTTTAAGGGATTTCTTTTAAACTTAACTTTTTAAGTTTTTTTAAGGACTCTAATGCCATGATTTTAAAGATTTTCCCTGGCATATTTTGTTTTTTGATATGAGGTCTTTTACGACACAGTTCTGCCCTCCTGAGAAGTTTTTTCCAGGATTTACAGAGCGGTAATTGCGGACTTCTTAAAGGACTACATATCAGCAAAGAGGTGATTTTTTCAAGATTTTTTTTTAATTGTCCTGACACAATAAACGATTGTTCTTGAGAACATTCCGCAATGTTTTCGTGGGCAGAAACCCATTTTTTTCGTTTCCATGGTCCTATTTTTCGAAAATCGTGTACTTCATGCCATAAAATCATAAAGTATTAAATATTTTTTTCAAGGGCTACCTGATTTATTTTCCTTCAATGCCTTTCTTTCCGAAAAAACTAGCATTTTTAAGAATATCTTAATGAGTTAATTTTTTTCAAGGACCTCCTGAGAGGTAAGCGAGGACTTTATGTCAAAAAGCGGTTATTTTAGAAGAATTTTTCCGAAGTCGTTCTGGACACAAACGAGGTTTGAAAAATGTTTACCAGGACTTCCTGGATTGAATTTTTTGATTTTTTTAAAAACACTTTTTAGGGAGATTTTTTTAAGGCTGCCCTGGATAATTTTACGGACACATATTTCGAAAATCGTGTATTTTTCAGAACATGTTAAGGAATGTTGAATGTGAATCGTGGATTTTTAAAAATTAGTTCAAGGACCTATGTTCTGAAAATCTAGGATCGTTCAAAAATATTTTACAAGGAATTCTTTACTTCTTAAAATTTTGTTTCAATGACTTCATGCCAAGAAATCATGGATTTTTAAAGATTTTTTTTACAAAGACTTCCTGACATATTTTTTGTCAAGGCCTTCCTTTCCGAAAAACTTGCGTTTTTAAGAATATTTTTATAAGTACTTTTTAAACAAAATTCTGTGATTCTGAGGTGATTTTTTCAAAGACCACCTAAGAAGTAATAGCAGACTTACTTCATGCCAAAAAGCAGCGATTTTTCACCTCGATATCAAATTTCAATTTTTTATGAGTTCTTTCAATACAAAATTCTGTGATTCTGAGGGGATTTTTTCAGAGACCTCCTAAGGAGTAATAGCTGACTTCTTAAAGGACTTTATGCCAAAAAGCAGCGATTTCTAACCTCTATAACAAGTTTCGGGATTCGCTTCACCAAATGCCCAATTTAGTAGTGTTAAGTTCTTTTCCTACAATTATAGTACACATTTCCAAACCCACCTTCAAATTATAAATTCCAGATATCAATAGAGAACTCAGAATCAAATTTTAAGATTCTAATCATATATCTACACCTAATACCAAACTTAGTACTTTTCGTACAAATATGGGACGAATTTCCAATCCACCATCAAATCTCAATTCCACACATCAATAGACACGTCAGTAATTAATTTTAGAATTTCCAGCAAATTTAGCACCATTTAGTACTTTTCGTACATACAGGGTATGCTACTAATTTTATTGAATGAAAGCAAAAAATGCCGGAAATAGCATCAAATTTTAGAATAAGTTCAGATTTGTTCGATCTGGTCACCTTTGGCACGAATTATGACCTTCAAACGGCCAATGAAACCGTCACACGCTGCCCGAATGTTGCTCTGCAGTATTTTGGCCCATTCTCGGCGAAGCGCTTGCTTGAGGTGATCGACACTTTGATATTTTTTAGTGCCAACCTTGCTTTCCAAAATACTCCAGACACAATAGTCCATCGGATTGGTATCCGGAGATTTTGGTGCTCATTGTGCGCTGGAAATGGGGAACCTCATTTTGTAACCATTCTAGGCTGGCGGGTGGTGGTGCTGAGTTCGGTTGGAACGTCCAAGGTCTGCGGCTTAAATGTTTACGTGCCTAAGCCCTTAATACACCCTCCATAATATTTTCGCGATAATATTCGGCATTTATTCTGACGCCACGGACGATTAATACGAGCGGAAAGCGACCATCGGCTGTTATGGCGGCCCACACTATCACCATAGCCGGCGCTGGAGTTCTGGTGGCCAACCGAAGTTGCATATTTTCAGCTAAGCTGGACAACGAATGTTTTCTCAACGAAGAAGTTTCGGCCACTGCGACGACGCGGGTTTCGATCAAGTCGCTTCTTTACTTTTCGAACCATTTCTGCTGATGTTGCTGTTTTCTTTTGTCTACTTCCTTGACGTCGGGCTACGCTGCCAGAAGCCACGGTAACGAGCGATGGTACGAGACAAAAAAGATTTATTCACATTTAAATGCTGGAGTGCTCTAACGATAGCCACTTGTGGTTTTCCAGCCAAATTTCAAAAATCACCCCATCACGCTTGAATTCCATCACGAATAACTTTTTTTCTGGAGAAGTCTCATCAAAATGCTTTTGTACGCTTGTAAACAATATAATGAGCTGTCACTGGAATAATTTTAAGAGGTGTCGGGCGAGTGGCTTAGAAATTACAGCAGTCTGAAATTAATTGCAGTTTTTTTTCATCTCGCCCTGTATAGTCCAAGAAACAAATCAATAATTTTTGTCGAGGAATTCTTCAAATAATGTTTGTAAAAATTCGCCATATCTCTTCAAGAATCCACCATTTTTGGTCGGGAGGTTCTTAGAAAAATCTACTTATTTTTTTTTTTCAAGAACACCTTGAAGAAATATAAGAAAAAATCGGTATTTTAGACCTGGAAATACTCGAAAAAATCTTGAAAATTAGGCGATATTTAGAGTTAAAAATCCAAGATTTCATACTTCTTAAATACATTTTATTGGGCCAGGATAGTTTTCCGATTTTTTTTTCAGGAAGTATTTAAAACTTGTTCTTTAAATTTCTGTTTATTAGTCTGTGAGAATATTCTCAGCTTCAGCCATTGGTCCCGGGAAAAATATCCTTTAAAAAAGTCCGTTAAGTCAGTCCTTGAAAGAACATTCTTAAGAAAAAATCTTTTTTTTTTAAATCCACATTTGCTGTTCCTAAAAAAAATTCTTCAAAAAATCGATGTTCCTCCACAAAACATCCTTTAATATCTTCGCTTTTAAGTCTGCTACTCCTTGATATTTATATGGATATTTATATAATAAATACAAATGTATTAGTCTGCCTAGTCCCTAATAATATTTTTTAAAAATCAGAGAATTTAGTCTTGATGATCCCAAAAAATCTTTAAATATCCACGTTTATATCCCTGCTAAAACATGCTTGGTTCTCGATCGCATATCCTTAAAAAGTTCATGTTTATTAGACTCTTAGTCTTGAAAAAAATCTATAAGTAATCAAGGATTATCTGGTCCTTGAGAAAATATCTGCAAGGAGGAGGATCGAGGGGTTTAAAAAATACATTTATGCAAGGAGATCATGCCAGGACCTCTTGGACTTCAAGGATTTTTTAAATAACTTCCTTCCGAAGATATCATTCAATAACTTTTTTTTGGCAAAAAATTGTTAATTTTTTACCTAAACTCTATTCAAGGACATCAAAGTTAAGGGTCAAAGCAAAAAGGTGATGCCCAAAAGAATTGGAGGATTTCTGGGAAAATAGGATTATTTCTGCCACTTGGGTGATTTATGTTTCCTTGTTTGGGCGAGGTATTTCCATGAATCCTATTTTGTCGATCAATTTTAGCACCTCTCCCTCCTCCCTCCCTCTCTCCCCCTAGTCGGTCACATTATATCCCATTCACTTTCTAATTAAAAAAACTACCAAATGGGACGTCGTGCCATATTCCCTTCTGACGAAGGTTACGGCATCACGTCAAAGCCCTTAAATAAATTCATTAATTTTTCACAACACGCCAACCCTTATCCACTGTGCACATCACCCTGACTAACTAACCGTGGCTGTCTTCACATCTCCACGAAGGAGGGGTATGAGGTTGAAGGGGAGAAGGAGGGGGAAGGAGGTTTGGTTGGTGGTTCTGACACCCAAAATACAACGCAACACATGCCAGCGTCAGTTGATGGCGGCGTGCGCGGCATTACCCCCCATTGTTATGCGTTGAGTGTTAAATAAGAAACTTGAGGAGGCGATGATAGGTACAATTTATAAAGTTTCTTCAACGAACCCCTTCCCCACGACTCGACGGCTCGTCTCGGTTTGATTTGGCTGGGCTCTCCACTCCACTCAACTCGACTCAATTCAGTTGCTGTGTTTAATAAGAATCTGCATGCAAAGTTCGCTTAAATCTTATATGAGTGTTATTGTTCTTGTTATTGTTGATGTGTGCCGAGGAGGGGAGAGAGAGGAGCTGGGGGTAGTGTGGGAATATGTGGTTTTGTTGGAGGGAGGCAAGGGAGCTGCTTTTAGTTTGTGTGAGCGTGTGACTAGCTGGCAGTTTGTTCGAGTATAAAATTGTTATGGACAAGTAATTTAAAGGCTGCGTAAGTCTGTCT
The DNA here is from genome assembly GCF_030504385.1 of Musca domestica. Lineage (NCBI taxonomy): Eukaryota > Metazoa > Arthropoda > Insecta > Diptera > Muscidae > Musca > Musca domestica. The sequence continues at coordinate 15,199,922 of NW_026712155.1, forward strand.
GTATGTGTGAGTGTGTGTGTGTTTGTGTTGGTATCCGAGCGAAATCAATTGAATATGAGATGTATGTATGACCAAAACAAATTTTCTACAAGGCTCTCACACGCACACACACACACACACACACACACACAGAAATTCTAAGCCATCTTTCTTTCAGCAATTTTTGCAGAGTATGAATGTGTGCGTGAGTGTGTGTGTGTTTGTCTGTTGGAGAATTGGTAAATCTATTGGCAAACTTCTTCTTCTTCTGCTGCTGCTTGTTCTGGTTATAAAATATATTTTAACTGACACCTGAAACTGATAATACAACCGACAAAAGGTTGTTCATATGATAGGGTCTACTTCTAGGGACTTATCGACACGCACACACATACACCCACACACATGTATGTCTACACCTACTCCCAACTGGGTATCGCAAACACAAATGGGTTATGTACACCAAGTGCCAATAAGAAATGCCAATCACAGTTCCATTGTTTGCTGTTGTTGTTTTACTTTTTTTTGAAAAAAATTGTTTGAATTTTCAAAGAATATTTGGATAAGATGACAGTTAATGTTGAAGGGGTCGGAGGTGTAGAATATGTAATTTAAGGCTTATAGGATTTTCCCGGAGTAATATTAATGAATTTTTATGAGTTGTTAACTAATAAGGAAAAATAAGGATGAAATAAGGATATCACGTGATTAACACAAGGAAGATTATGAAAGAAAAACATTTTCACAGCTAATTGAAAGAGGTCTAAAAATGAGGAGGATTTCAAGGATAAGAAAAATTACACATGTTAAAGTAGATAATATGAGCCGGTAGACATTTTATTCAAGAGCACCTTCACAAAAGAGCTAGAGTCCTAGTCTCTTAGAAGAGTTGGAGGAGCTCTTCTCTTAGAAGAGCTACAGCTCTTCCCATAAAAGAGCTAGATCTCTTCTCATAGAAGAGCTAGAGCTCTTCTTCATGGAAGAGCTGCAGGAGCTTTTCTCTCATAGAAGAGCTGGAGAAGCTCTTCTCATAGAAGAGCTGGAGAAGCTCTTCTCATAGAAGAGCTGGAGAAGCTCTTCTCATAGAAGAGCTGGAGAAGCTCTTCTCATAGAAGAGCTGGAGAAGCTCTTCTCATAGAAGAGCTGGAGAAGCTCTTCTCATAGAAGAGCTGGAGAAGCTCTTCTCATAGAAGAGCTGGAGAAGCTCTTCTCATAGAAGAGCTGGAGAAGCTCTTATCATAGAAGAGCTGGAGAAGCTGTTCTCATAGAAGAGTTGCAGGAGCTCTTCTTATAGAAGAGCTGCAGGAGCTCTTCTTATAGAAGAGCCAGAGCTCTTCTCATAGATGAGCTGGAGCTCTTCTTCATAGAAGAGCTGCAGGAGCTGCTCTTCTTCTAGAAGAGCTAGAACGACCTCTTCTTCATGGATGAGCCAGAACACTTTTTGTAGAGGAGTCCAAACTCTTCTCGTAGAAGAGTCTGAAGTCTCGTTGATGAATAGTCTGTGCTTTTCCGATTAAAGCTGCGGAGCTCTTCCACAGTTGAAAGAAGACTAAATCTTCTCATAGAAGAGCCTGGATTTTTCTGATTGTAGAGACCGAACTCTTCTCGTGGAAGAAGCTAAACTCTTCATGTAGGAGAAGGTGAGATCTACTCGTATAAGAGACAGAGCTTTTCGCGGAGAAGAGGCCGAAGTGTACTTGTAGAAAAGTATTATCTTAGAAGAGTTCAACCTGTTCATGTAGAAGAGGCTGAGTTCTTCTTTTTAAAGTACTGGAGCTCTTGTTTTCTCCTCTCATAAAGGAGCTGGAGCTCTTCTCACTATAGAGCTAGATGAGTAGAATAGTAGTTCATATCATTAATGAGCTCTCCCATAGAAGGGCTACAACGCTTCTTATAGAAGGACATCATTTTTTTGTTATAAAAGAGTTGAGCTCTCCTCTTCTGATCATAAGGAAATTCGGAGATCTTTTCAATTCCATAGACAAGATCGTCTCTATATAGATAGAGTCCTTCTTTCCACATTGAAGAATTAAAGTTCTCCTCATTGTCGATATAGAAAGAGTTGGTGATCTTCTCTGGCAAAAAATTGTGGCACTCCTCTCGGAAGAGTTGGAGCTCTTTTCTCAGAGCTGGAGTTCTTCTCTGTCTCAGAAGAATAGTTGGAGCTCTTCACCCAAAATGTCGAGATTTGACTTCGTTCAAATATTATTTAATTTTTCAATTAGCTACCTTAGCTTTTTCAGAATTAGCTGTTATTTCTTTTCCTTGAGGTATCAGTTATTTCCGTTTTTGGACTACTAGGCCTTGACTTGCTCTGTCTCTATTTCAAAAGAAGCTTTTTTTTTTTGAGGAAATTGAAATTGTATTCTTCAGTTAAAATTCATAGCACAGTTGTTTTTCCATTCAGAGACTCCCCCGCGCAGAAGTCTCAGCAAGTAAACAATATCTCTCAGGTTTTAATTTATGTATTTATTTTTTAAATTTTTAAATATTTCTATTTATCTAAGCTATTATCGACAATACGCAAATATAAATATTTATAAAATGCAATAATACTAAAATACAAAGTAGAACAACAACAACAACTACTACTACTACAGCAACAACAACAATAATACTAAAGTACAACTAATTCTACAAGACAATTAGATATCTTTTGTTGTTTTTTTGCTGGCAGCTTGTGTACGTGTGTATCTGTCTGTGTGTTTATGAGTGTGTGTGTGTGCTTAGAATGCAAAACAAAATCCACAAACTATCCGATTAATTTATCATAAAATCAATTTTCATTTTTCACAACTACCACCCGGAGAACAATAGGGAAAATATTTATGGCCAGAGATGGATAAACGGGAGCAGTGTTGAGATACTCTGGACCTACCTACCTATATATAAATATGACATATTGTAACATTGGGCCTAGATAAGCTCAGCTAAGTAGGCTACTTTTAGATTGACAGATTAACAATATTTCTTTTGACAGATGGGCTTGCTGGTCGACCTCATATGGGCCATAATTAGACATAATCTCCAACAAATGATTTAAATGAAAAACAAATTTATACTTTTTATACATTTTTGACATTTTTTGACATTTTTTGACATTTTCGACATTTAGACATTTCTACATAAAAAACGAAAATTTCAAATATTTCCCATCTCTATTTGCCAAAGGCCATAATTTTGGAAAATATTTTTTTTTCACCAACATTATTTATTAAAGAAACAAAAACATGAAGTGGCTTTTTATTATTATTGACACACACACACACAAAAGTGATAAACAACAACTACAACAACAGAAAAACACATTTTTTAATTGATCAATTGAAAAACAAAATGGCCAACGATAACAACATCCTTAATTGCCCAACAATTGGAAATATTTGTTGTGCGTTTTGGCCAAACTCTAAATTATGTTCTGGGCGCTTTTATCTAGAACTGGCATCTGTGGAGCGAGAACAAAAGAGAAGGTATGGAAGTAATGGTAGGGGGGGGAAAGGGCTGGGAACATGTTTATAGATAATAATGGAAGAGTAGAAAAATATAGTGGGAATTGAAAACCCTTTTTACATTTTGCCTTTTTCTTACCTTGTCCAAAGAACAACACAATTTAGTCATTTTTATACCCTCCACCATAGTATGGAGGGTATATTAAGTTTGTCATTCCGTCTGTAACACCTCGAAATATATATTTTAGACCCCACAAAGTATATATATTCTTGATCAACATAAAATTCTATGTCGATCTATCAATATCCGTCCGTCTGTCCGTTGGTCGGTCTGTCCGTCTGCGGAAATCACTCTAGCTTCCGAACGAAATGAAGTAGGTTGATAAAATTTTACTCAAATGTGTACTATGTCTGCAGGACTTTTGGTATTGAAAATGGTCCATGTAGGTCCACGTCTTCGTATGGCCCCCACATAACGGTACGTCCCGATATTCGGTATTTTGATGATTTTAGCGACATTATTAACCGGAATTGTTTCAAATTTGGTATTTGAAGTTCTAAATGGATACTACAGCCTAGGATAGAAAATTGTCTGTGCAGGTCCACGTCTTCGTATAGCCCCCATATAACGGTACCTCCCGATATTCGTTATTTTGGTGATTTTAGCGTCATTATTCACCAGAATCTTTTAAAATTTGGTATTTGAAATTCGAAATGGATACTACAGCCTGTGACAGAAAATTGTCTGTGCAGGTCCACGTCTTCGTATAGCCCCCCATATAACGGTACCTCCCGATATTCGGTATTTTGATGATTTTAGCGACATTATTCACCGGAATCTTTTTCAAATTTCGCATTTAGAGTTCGTAATGGAAACTACAGCCTACGACAGAAAATTGTCTGTGCAGGTTTACGTCTTCGTATAGCCCCCATATAAGGGTACCTCCCGATATTCGATATTTTGATGATTTTAGCGACATTATTTACCGGAATTGTTTCAAATTTGGTATTTAAGATTCGTAATAGATACTACAGCCTATGACAGAAAATTGTCTATGCAGGTCCAGGTCTTCGTATAGGCCCCATATACCAATACCTCCCTATATTCGGTATTTTGATGATTTTATCGACATTATTCACCGGAATTGTTTCAAATTTGGTATTTAATATTCGTAATGGATACTACATCCTACGACCGAAAATTGTCTGTGCAGGTACACGTCTTCGTATAGCCCCCCATATAACGGTACCTCCCGATATTCGGTATTTTGATGATTTTAGCGACATTATTTACCGGAATCTTTTCAAATTTCGCATTTAGAGTTCGTAATGAAAACTACAGTCTGTGACAGAAAATTGTCTGTGCAAGTCCACGTCTTCGTGTAGCCACCATATAACAGTACCGACCTATATTCGGTATTTTGAGGATTTTAGCGACATTATTCACCGGAATTGTTTCAAAATTGGTATTTAAGATTCGTAATGGATACTACAGCCTGTGACAGAAAATTATCTATGCAGGTCCAGGTCTTCGTATAGGCCCCATATACCAGTACCTCCCTATATTCGGTATTTTGATGAGTTTTGGGTACAATACTCACCGAAATTGTTTGAAATGTCGTATTTAATGTTGGTAATTCGGTAGACCGAATACCTTTTGTAGGTCTTCCATGGACCAAAGACTTTTTGAAGGTCTTCTGTAAACAGAAGGCCTTTTGGACTGTCTTCTATAGACCAAAGCCCTTGATGGTTTTCTATTGACCTTTCGCAGATCTCCTAGAGACCAAACCCTTGTAGACTTTTAGAAGTCTTTTAATGGACCGAAGATCTTTTGAAAGTCTTCTCCTAAAACCTATTGAAGGTCGTCTATATACCGAAGATCTTTCGAAGGTCTTCTATATATCGAAGATTTTTGAAGGTCTTCTATCGACCGAAGACCTTTTGAAAGTATTTTACGGGAAGAAGACCTTTTTTTCTACGGACAGAACGTTTTTTGAAGGTCTTCTATGGACCGAAGACCCTTTTATGCACCGAAGACCTTTTGAAGGTCTTCTATAAAAACAAGATCGTTTGAAGGTCTTTTATAGACCGAAGATGTTGTGAAGATCTTCTATGGACGGAAGGTCTGTTGAAGGTCCTTTTTCGATCGAAGACCTGTTGAAGTTCCTCTATCGACCAAAGACCTGTTGAAGGTCCTCTATCGACCGAAGACTTGTTAAAGGGGTTCTATCGACCGATCCCCATTTGAAGGTTTTTATTGACCGAATACTGGAGGATTTCTATTAACTGATGACCTCTTGAGTTTCTCGAATTTTCCATAGACCTTTTGAATCTCTCCTGTTTATGAAGGATATTGTGTAGGTCTTTTACGAACCGAAGACAATTTAAAAGCCTTCTTTTAAGAAGGACCCTTTGGAGGAGTTTTTTGGAAATCTCCCAAAAATTCAAAACTGCATCCTTTTGTGTCCTTATTTGTTGCATAATATTGAAATATATTTTGACAATATTGAGGTTTTGCCGAGTCCATTTGGAATATTCTCAAAAAACCTCAATATTGTCAAAATATATTTCAATATTATGCAAAAAACTTTGTGGAGAGCTTTGGGATTACTTCACGAATCATTGGTAAAAAAATGGGTCATGTGGCTGTGAGTATACATCTGTCGTCAGAATCATGAAAATTATATTAAGATGGAATACACAAAAATCTCATATTCTTAGGAGCACCATCTATAATCAGTTTATGGTAAGATTTCAATAAGACTTTGGACAGGTATCAAAATAGTTAATATTGGTACACTCATTTGTGTATCTCCCTCGCAAAAGGCCAACATTTTGAATTATAAAAGTTTAGAATCAATTTCCGACATTCCTCAAGCTTCGGTCGTTCTAATGTTTTGTTGATATGAGGTAATAGAGTGAAAATGAATTATATCGGTTCGTACCAGAAATTTCCGAATTCTGAATATTTCTCTTTTATTGTTATACCCTACACCACAAGGTGGTCGGGGGTGGTCTTTGTGCAATTGTTTGTAATAGGCAAAACGAAACGAGATAGACCCATAGTTCCTTTTGATGATCTGCATAGGATCACATTCTGAGTCGATTTATGCATTTCCGTCCGTCCGTCTGTCCATGTATTTTTGTAAACAAAGTACATTTCGCATTTATTGCCCTATCCCGATGAAATTTTGCACAGATCATTTGTTTGGTCCAAGGACGAACCCTATTGGGCCAAGATTGGAGATAATCGGTCAAAATTTAGATATAGCTCCCATATATATCTTCGTCCGATTTGCCTTTTATTGTGCACCAAACGTGTAATAGCAGTCCGAATTGTATGGAATTTTGCATATACACCCAAATTAGGCCTGAAAATATGTATGCCAAATTTGATCGAAATCGGTTCAGATATAGCTATAGCTCCCATATATATTGTTCATCCGATTTGTTATTTTTGTCCTCCGCAGCCGTAATATGCACTCTGTAACAACAATATTTGGGAAAATATAGAAAATACAGCTCAGAAATACCTTTGCCAAATTTTATCGTTATCGGTTCAGATTTGGATATAGCTCCCATATATAACTTCGTCCGATTTAGCTTTTATTGTGCACCAAACGTCTAATATTTGTTTAAATGGAATGGTATTTGACACTTACGACCGAATTGAGAAGAAGCTAGTATGTCAAATTTTGTGGAGATCGGTTCAGATTTAGCTATAGCTCCCATATATATTGTTCATCCGATTTTTTATATTTGCTACCCACAACCGTAATATGCACTCCATAAAAACGATATTCAGGGAAATATATGAAATCCAGCTCAGAAATATCTTTGCCAATTTTTATCGAGATCGGTTCAGATTTGAATATAACTCCCATATATATCTTTATCCGATTTCAAATTAATTGTGCACCAAATGGCCAATACAAGTCCGAATTTAAAAGATACAAATAAATGCTTCGGCATATTTAGTTAGTTTGAACTTTAAATTATAATCATAGCGTGTATGATTCTCCCATAAAAAAACTTTTAATTGTTATGTGGAGCTCTACTAAATTAGAAAAGTGGTGTAGGGTATCATAAAGTCGGTCCCGCCCGACTTTAAGCATTTCTTTACTGGTTTTTTAAATAAAACGAGTGCCCGATACAGTTCAAACTTGGTCCATACAATTATTTGTACTAGATTAACGTAAGGACCAAGTGTGGAAAATATCCCGTACGTTCCTCCAACAGCTCAAAGTTTTGAATGTCCAAGCTTCGTATATCCCAGATCTTACATGAAGGTGTGTCGGTCCACTGGTAGTTCTCCTCTATAGACTCAAAATTGTTAATAGTTAATTAATATCGATTAATAGTCATGGTATCAGAAACTGACCAAAGGTGTCATACGTGCGTATACGCTATAAATTTCAAGTGAATGATAATGCGTATACGCAACAATAGTCAATATCAGGTGACGTTGAGGGAGCTTTCCTACACACTCCTGGGATAGATTTGTACATTTTTCTACTTTCTTTGTGATTTTCTATTTCAGAACCAGAAAAAAAAAAAAACAAAATAAATAAATTGTTTTAAATTCAAAAATTGCTCTCCTGCGTAAAAAACGTCGATCATTTAAAGGCACCTACTTTGATTTGCTTCTCTTCATTGAAACCATGCATTTCAACACCCTTTTTACGAGGAAACCGTACACGGATTCCCATGCACAGTTTCCAATTATGGCTTTGTTTGAGATTTAGATAAAGAGCTTTCCCTACTTTCGCTCTGGCAACAACACAACACTCACGGGTTCAGCCAACCAACCAACAATTCAAACAGCCAACATAAGTATTCGCATGTCTAACCTTAAAAATATAGACAGATACAAATTTTTATCTATGCATAAATATGCAATAAACTATTCGCAATAGTTGTAGCGGTTGTTGTTGTTGGTGTTGGGGTTTCGTTTTTCTCATCCATCTCCTACTATGTTTTCACTTTACAAACGTGTGGAAAAAAATCTCAAAAACACACACTCCATCACTTGCAAGCATGCATGCATGCCGGGAACCAGCGAACAAAAAACAAAAAAAAAAACTTTTTTCCATTTGTTTATAACCTTTAAACTAAAATACAGCCATGAATGGAGCCCACATCTCTCTGTCGATATATATATGAACTCTCCCAGCCCATGCGAAAGGGTCCGAGGAGGGGAGGGAAGAATGGGGCACCAAAGCGGGTGCGTGTTGGAGTTTGGTTCTTTGTTTCGAAATATAACTGAATAAAGTTTGACATGAACAGCATTAAATGTTGTTAACTATTGGTTGGGCCTCAAAGGAGGCAAAGAGAAAGAGAGCGAGGGGTTGAGCTGCGTTGGGGGTTACTGCAATTCAAACATTTTCATGCCCAGCAAACAGACCTGCTGCATTGCCTTGCATATAAATTTAACAAATTTACACCGACACACACACACAAATATATTTTATTTTTTCCCTCTCACTCTCACTCTCGCCCTCTCTGTCTCTCCAGTAAAGAGAAAAGTTGAAACGGAAGTGAATGAAAACAAAGCACAAAAACCAGAATAACTTTTTCCTACCCCAACATCATACAATGTACAACAACAACAACTACAACTACCAGAAGAGGAATTTTGAGATTACATTCCGACATACCCATACAAATGTATAAAAACGTACAAAATATGGATGTATGATCCCACATTTATATCATTTACGTGAAATGTTCTCCGGGGATGCAGGACAGTGGGCGATAAGGACACAAAAGAATGCATTTTTGAATCTTTGGGAGATTTCCAAAAAACTTCTCTAGAGGGTCGTTTTTAAAATAATGCCCAAAGAAGACCTACAAAAGGTCCTTCATCAACAGCAGAGTTTCAAAAGTTCTATAGAAATTTCAGTACCTTCAAAAGGTCTTCGGTCCTCGACCTTTAGAAGATCTTCAAAACGACTTCGGTCTATAGAAGACCTCCGAAAGGTCTTATGTCCATAGCAAACCTTTACAAGGTCTTTTGTATATGGAATACCTTCAAAAACTCTTCGGATTATAAAAGACCTTTAAAACTTCTTTTGTCTCTAGCCTACCTTCATACGGGCCTCTGTCTAAAGAAAACTATAAAAATGTCTGCAGTCTATGGAAGACCATAAAATATCTTCGGTCTATAGAAGATCTTCAAAAGGGTTTCTGTCTCTAGAAGACCTTCAAAAGGTATTCTGTCTACAGAAGACCTTCAAGAGGTCTTCTGTCTATAGAAAACCTTCACAAGGTCTTCGGTCTTTAGAAGTCCTTCGAAAGGGTCTTCGGTCCACAGAAGACCTTTAAAAATGCTGCGGTCTATAGAAAGCCTTCGGTCTATTTAATACCTTCAAAAGGTCTTCTGTGTATGGAAGACCTTCGAAAATACCTTTAACGGATCTTTTGGGTACAGAATACCTTCAAAAGCCATTCGGTCTATAGAAGACCTTCGAAAGGTCTTCGTTCTATAGAAGATCTTCAAGTGGCCTTCCGTCTATAGAAGACCTCCACAAGGTCTTCTATCCATAGAAGATCTTTAAAGGGTCTTCTGTCTCTGGAAGACCTCCGAGAGACCTTCTGTCTATAAGAGACCTTCAAAAGGTCTCCGGTCTAGAGAAGACCTTAAAAGTTTTTCGGTCGAGAGAAGACCTTCGGTTTATAGAAGACATTCAAAAGATCTTCGGTTTATAGAAGACCTAGAAAAGGCTTCGGTCTATAGAAGTACTACAAGAGACTTCGGTCTATAGAGGACCTTGGGTCTATAGAAGACCTTAAAAAGTCTTCGGTCTATAAATGACCTTCAAACGGACCATCAAAAGGTCTTCGGTCTTTTGAAGGCCTTCAAAAGGCGTTCGTTCTACAAAAGATCTTCAAAAGGTTTTCGGCCTATAGTCTATAGAGAAGACCCTTTAACCTTCTGCGAGAGAAGACCATATGGTCATCTTTGAGGGAAGATCTCCTTTAAAAATCCATGTTTTCGGACCTTTAGGTCCTTGAGAAAAATTCTTTAAAAAATCCATGTTTTCGGACCTTTTGGTCCTTGAGAAAAATTCTTTAAAAAATCCATGTTTTCGGACCTTTTGGTCCTTGAGAAAAATTCTTTAAAAAATCCAAGTTTTCGGACCTTTTGGTCCTTGAGAAAAATTCTTTAAAAAATCCATGTTTTCGGACCTTTTGGACCTTGAGAAAAATTCTTTAAAAAATCCATGTTTTCGGACCTTTTGGTCCTTGAGAAAAATTCTTAAAAAAAAATCCACGTTTGCGGACCTTTTGGTCCTTGAGAAAAATTCTTTAAAAAATCCACATGTGCAGACCTTTTGGTCTTTTAGAAAAATTCTTTAAAAAAATCCACATTTGCGGACTATTTGCGGACATGAGAAAAACTTCTTTAAAAATCCACGTTTGCGGACCTTTTGGTCCTTGAGAAAAATTCACTAAAAAATCCAATTTTGCGGATCTTCTGGTCCTTGAGAAAAATTCACTAAAAAATCCACTTTAGCGACCTTCTGGTCCTTGATAAAAATTCGTTTAAAAATCCACGTTTGCGGACAATTTGATCCTTGAGAAAAATTCTTTAAAAAATCCACGTTTACGGACCTTCTTTTCTTTGAGAAAAATTATTTTAAAAATCCACCTTTGCGTCCTTTTTTGTCCTTGAGAAAAATTCTTTAAAAAATCCACGTTTGCGGACAATGTGGGCCTTGAAAAAAATTCCTTAGAAAAATCCACGTTTTCGGACCTTTTGGCTCTTGAGAAAAACTCTTTAAAAAATCCATGTTTTCGGACCTTTTGGTCCTTGAGAAAAATTCTTCCAAAAATCCACGTTTACGGACCTGCTGGTCCTTGAGAAAAATTCTTATGAGAGAAGTTCCCGTAGTATTCTGGTGTTCTATGAGAATTTATCCTTTTTGAAAAATCGCCTCTTGTCCCACTGTCTCTTGTCTCTGGAGTGAAAGTACGAAAAAGTCTAAACTTTTGTTGCAACATTCAACAATTACTGGCTGCAAAGGCTTGGCTTTGACACATCCTGGGCAAGTTGTGTCATGACAACTCCTGTTGCAAAAATTACAACATCAACAAAACTGAGTACTAGGAATTCCCAGGAATATTTTTGGAATTTTTAATTTAAAAAAATATATGCCAAATTTCTTTAGAATCTCAGTTCATAATTCTGGAAATTCATTAAAGGAAATTACATTTTGTTGATTTCGAAAAAATGCACAAATGCCTAGTTTTAAATTAGCAAATCAAAACTTTTGTGTGGGTGTGTGTGTATGTGTCTAATTAACACATTTCCTGTCACACTTGCCTATGTGTCAGTGTCAAGAGCCCGTCCATTGATCAGAGTTAACATACAAAAATTGAGTGCATCACCATCGTTTGTTGCCAATGTTATGTGCCAGAATTTCTTGTATCTTTTTTCTTGTTGTTGTTTCTGGTGTTGTTGTTGTTGTGGTTGGTAGTAATCTGTGTGCCATAGTTTTTACTAATTTTCCGTTAACATTTTTAAACCTCAACAACATTCAAATGCCATGCGGCCCAGAATGAAAAGTATTCTTTTGTTTTACAACAAATGTGGAATATTCTCTGACACAATGGCAGCAACAACAACAATAGTAATGAGAATGATGACGATGATATTTAATATGATAAATGCATTTGTGTGCCAATGCATGCCTGTGAAGGAGTAAGGATGCATGAGGGTGGATGTGTGTGGTGGGTCAGAGCATATTTTTGCTATGTGGAATTATGAGCAAGTTCACATTTGAAAGGTGAGAAGGAAAAAGGATATAAGTGAATTTTTCACAAATTATAGCCCTGATAGTCCTTGAAAAATATTATTCAGAAAATCTCCGAATGAACTCTGATGGTCTTTGTAAAATATTTCTAAAAAAGAGCAGGTTTGTGAATCATTTGTTTCTTGAATCTTTGTTTCGAGGGGACCCCCTCGTTTTCTGTAAGAGAAGGCTCCCTGGTGCCCTATGAGAGATGAATACCTGGCCTCGTATGGAAGAAGAACCTTTGATATTCTAGGAGAGACGATCCTCTGGTCTACTATGATAGAAACCCTCTTGTCTTCTAGGAAAGAAACCGCTCTATAAAAGCAGACATCGATAGTCCTTTGTGATCTTCTACAAAAGATTTATCTCTGGTCTTCTACGAGAGAAGACCATCTGCTCTTCTATGAAATAATTCATTAATAGTCCGACTGGTTCTCTATGAGAGAAGACCCTCAGTTCTTCTAGGACAGAGGACCATCTCGCTTTGTAGGACATACGACCCTCTTGTCTTCTATGTGAGGAGATCCTTTGGTCTTCTATAAGAGAAGACCCTCTGGTCTTCTAAGGGTGTAAACCCTCTGCTCTTTTATGGGAGAAGAACCTCTTTGGCAGAAGACCCTTTGGTTTATTATGGGAGAAGATTATCCAATCTTCTCCCTCCACGTTTGCGGACCTTTATGTCCTTGAGAGAAATTATTTTAAAAATTCCTATTTCTTGAGAAAATATCTTTAAATAAACCTCAATTCTGGATTTGTTGGTCCTTTAGAAAAATTCTTTAAAAAATCCACGTCTATTGTCCTTTTGGTCCTTGAGAAAAATTCTTTAAAAAATCCACGTCTATTGTCCTTTTGGTCCTTGAGAAAAATTCTTTAAAAAATCCACGTTTATTGGTCCTTGAAAAAAATTCTTTAAAAAATCCACGTTTATTGGTCCTTGAAAAAAATTCTTTAAAAAATCCACGTTTATTGGTCCTTGAAAAAAATTCTTTAAAAAATCCACGTTTATTGGTCCTTGAAAAAAATTCTTTAAAAAATCCACGTTTATTGGTCCTTGAAAAAAATTCTTTAAAAAATCCACGTTTATTGGTCCTTGAAAAAAATTCTTTAAAAAATCCACGTTTATTGGTCCTTGAAAAAAATTCTTTAAAAAATCCACGTTTATTGGTCCTTGAAAAAAATTCTTTAAAAAATCCACGTTTATTGGTCCTTGAAAAAAATTCTTTAAAAAATCCACGTTTATTGGTCCTTGAAAAAAATTCTTTAAAAAATCCACGTTTATTGGTCCTTGAAAAAAATTCTTTAAAAAATCCACGTTTATTGGTCCTTGAAAAAAATTCTTTAAAAAATCCACGTTTATTGGTCCTTGAAAAAAATTCTTTAAAAAATCCACGTTTATTGGTCCTTGAAAAAAATTCTTTAAAAAATCCACGTTTATTGGTCCTTGAAAAAAATTCTTTAAAAAATCCACGTTTATTGGTCCTTGAAAAAAATTCTTTAAAAAATCCACGTTTATTGGTCCTTGAAAAAAATTCTTTAAAAAATCCACGTTTATTGGTCCTTGAAAAAAATTCTTTAAAAATCCACGTTTATTGGTCCTTGAAAAAAATTCTTTAAAAATCCACGTTTATTGGTCCTTGAAAAAAATTCTTTAAAAAATCCACGTTTATTGGTCCTTGAAAAAAATTCTTTAAAAAATCCACGTTTATTGGTCCTTGAAAAAAATTCTTTAAAAAATCCACGTTTATTGGTCCTTGAAAAAAATTCTTTAAAAAATCCACGTTTATTGGTCCTTGAAAAAAATTCTTTAAAAAATCCACGTTTATTGGTCCTTGACAAAAATTCTTTAAAAAATCCACGTTTATTGGTCCTTGAAAAAAATTCTTTAAAAAATCCACGTTTATTGGTCCTTGAAAAAAATTCTTTAAAAAATCCACGTTTATTGGTCTTTGAAAAAAATTCTTTAAAAAATCCACGTTTATTGGTCCTTGAAAAAAATTCTTTAAAAAATCCACGTTTATTGGTCCTTGACAAAAATTCTTTAAAAAATCCACGTTTATTGGTCCTTGAAAAAAATTCTTTAAAAAATCCACGTTTATTGGTCCTTGAAAAAAATTCTTTAAAAAATCCACGTTTATTGGTCCTTGACAAAAATTCTTTAAAAAATCCACGTTTATTGGTCCTTGAAAAAAATTCTTTAAAAAATCCACGTTTATTGGTCCTTGAAAAAAATTCTTTAAAAAATCCACGTTTATTGGTCCTTGAAAAAAATTCTTTAAAAAATCCACGTTTATTGGTCTTTGAAAAAAATTCTTTAAAAAATCCACGTTTATTGGTCCTTGAAAAAAATTCTTTAAAAAATCCACGTTTATTGGTCTTTGAAAAAAATTCTTTAAAAAATCCGCGTTTATTGGTCCTTGAAAAAAATTCTTTAAAAAATCCACGTTTATTGGTCCTTGAAAAAAATTCTTTAAAAAATCCACGTTTATTGGTCCTTGAAAAAAATTCTTTAAAAAATCCACGTTTATTGGTCCTTGAAAAAAATTCTTTAAAAAATCCACGTTTATTGGTCCTTGAGAAAAATTCTTTAAAAAATCCACGTTTATTGGTCCTTGAAAAAAATTCTTTAAAAAATCCACGTTTATTGGTCCTTGAAAAAAATTCTTTAAAAAATCCACGTTTATTGGTCCTTGAAAAAAATTCTTTGAAAAATCCACGTTTCTGTGTCTTTTGGTCCTTGAGAAAAATTCTTTAAAAAATCCACGTTTTTTGGTCCTTGAAAAAAATTCTTTGAAAAATCCACGTTTCTGTGTCTTTTGGTCCTTGAGAAAAATTCTTTAAAAAATCCACGTTTATTGGTCCTTGAAAAAAATTCTTTAAAAAATCCACGTTTATTGGTCCTTGAAAAAAAATCTTTAAAAAATCCACGTTTATTGGTCCTTGAAAAAAAATCTTTAAAAAATCCACGTTTATTGGTCCTTGAAAAAATTCTTTAAAAAATCCACGTTTATTGGTCCTTGAAAAAAATTCTTTAAAAAATCCACGTTTATTGGTCCTTGAAAAAAATTCTTTAAAAAATCCACGTTTATTGGTCCTTGAAAAAAATTCTTTAAAAAATCCACGTTTATTGGTCCTTGAAAAAAATTCTTTAAAAAATCCACGTTTCTGTGTCTTTTGGTCCTTGAAATTCTTTAAAAAATCCACGTTTCTGTGTCTTTTGGTCCTTGAGAAAAATTCTTAAAAAAATCCACGTTTCTGTGTCTTTTGGTCCTTGAGAAAAATTCTTTAAAAAATCCACGTTTCTGTGTCTTTTGGTCCTTGAGAAAAATTCTTAAAAAAATCCACGTTTCTGTGTCTTTTGGTCCTTGAGAAAAATTCTTAAAAAAAAATCCACGTTTATTGGCCTGTTTGTCCTTGAGAAAAATTCTTTAAAAAATCCACGTTTCTGTGTCTTTTGGTCCTTGAGAAAAATTCTTTAAAAAATCCACGTTTCTGTGTCTTTTGGTCTTTGAGAAAAATTCTTTAAAAAATCCACGTTTCTGTGTCTTTTGGTCCTTGAGAAAAATTCTTTAAAAAATCCACGTTTCTGTGTCTTTTGGTCCTTGAGAAAAATTCTTTAAAAAAATCCACGTTTCTGTGTCTTTTGGTCCCTGAGAAAAATTCTTTAAAAAATCCACGTTTCTGTGTCTTTTGGTCTTTGAGAAAAATTCTTTAAAAAATCCACGTTTCTGTGTCTTTTGGTCCTTAAGAAAAATTCTTTAAAAAATCCACGTTTCTGTGTCTTTTGGTCCTTGAGAAAAATTCTTTAAAAAATCCACGTTTCTGTGTCTTTTGGTCCTTGAGAAAAATTCTTTAAAAAATCCACGTTTCTGTGTCTTTTGGTCCTTGAGAAAAATTCTTTAAAAAATCCAAGTTTGCGGACCTCTTGGTCCTTGAGAAAAATTCTTTAAAAAAATCCACGTTTCTGTGTCTTTTGGTCCCTGAGAAAAATTCTTTAAAAAATCCACGTTTCTGTGTCTTTTGGTCTTTGAGAAAAATTCTTTAAAAAATCCACGTTTCTGTGTCTTTTGGTCCTTGAGAAAAATTCTATAAAAATCCACGTTTCTGTGTCTTTTGGTCCTTGAGAAAAATTCTTTAAAAAAGCCACGTTTCTGTGTCTTTTAGTCCTTGAGAAAAATTCTTTAAAAAATCCACGTTTCTGTGTCTTTTGGTCCTTGAGAAAAATTCTTAAAAAAAATCCACGTTTATTGGCCTGTTTGTCCTTGAGAAAAATTCTTTAAAAATCCACGTTTCTGTGTCTTTTGGTCCTTGAGAAAAATTCTTTAAAAAATCCACGTTTCTGCGTCTTTTGGTCCTTGAGAAAAATTCTTTAAAAAATCCACGTTTCTGTGTGTTTTGGTCCTAGAAAAAAAATTATTAAAAAAATATCTCTCCTTAAAATCTTTTTTCCAATTTTATGGACTTATCCCAAAGCCATTATAAACCACATATATAAAATCTATCAGACACACACGCCGACACGCACCCAGGAACTACAACAACAGCAGCAACAACAATTCATGCCTTTATTATTTTGCCATAGCATAGCATTTTGCGAGCGGGTATTGTATCGCATCGCATCGTTAATACTGCAAATGACAGTTATGTAGAACAATACAATTGATTCATATATGGCTATGTAAACAATGTGTGTGTGTGTGTGGGAATGTTCCTGTGTGTTGGTGTGAGTGTTTGTGTGTGTCATATCATATAAATTATCTCTATATTAAGTACAAATGCATACATATTCCCTCTGCTGATACCATAGTTATTGCTTGACAACATACCCCTCTCCATCACCTCGCCCCTACCTTCTACACCCCCCATGGATTGCAACAAATTTCATAATACGTTTGTCACTTTACAGGCGGCGAGTAAGACATGAAACATTGCCGACAAAGAACACACATCCTCCTCCCCTCACAACTGCAGGCAAATGTGTATAACATGCCACACACAGAGAGAGAGGGAGCGAGCGGGAGATACATACCTACAAATAAATAAAATTCATATACAAATGTACACAGATAGATATGGAAATTTGTTTGAACTCGCTCGTACTGGCAAAAGGCATACACACACACATACACAGCGACAAAATAAATCCAAAATATATGATCGGCAATATTGTCGGGGAGTGGGTCAAAAGCCATAATGCCAGTATGAGGGAGGGAGGAGGTGAAGCTAAATGTGGTTTTTATTTTGCAAATATAAAGGACACACACACACACATACACAGTCGCCGACAAACATTTAAACATGAAGTAGTGGCAGTAGCTAACTGGTCGTTCAGGCTAGCTGGTCGTTTGCCTGCTTGCCTAGCTGAGTAGTCCTCAGCTCGCCTGCACCACCACCAACATCAACACAGTTAACCGACCGTCTTAATTGCTTCTCTTTTGGCCAATGACACGAACACCGACCGAGAGGAAGTTCATTATGGGTGCGTGTATGGGAACGTTTTGTCGTCGTAAAAACCTTTTCGGGGCTTATTACGGAAATCTCTGCTATAAACAGGACGATAAACACAGCTGTGATCGGCCATGTTAAATGAGACATGATTGGGTGTTTGTTGTAATCCTCCTTCTCCTCGTTGTTGTTGTTGCTGCTGCCGTTCAATTTCCACCTTCTTTGGCCGTTGTTGGCCGTAATTGTCGTCATCGTCACATTATATTGGCCAGTTTGTAAAATAAATGCAAGCCAAATAAAGCCGATGTTTAACATAACAAACCCAACACCGAAGGGCTATTCTCTAATGTATCTCCACCCCTCCGTCTCACCCCTTAATGAGATGCCGGGTGGGAAAGGGTTGCCATTTTGTATGATTTGGGGTTTCAAAAAAATCCTTAAAAATTCTTTAAGAACTCTACGTTTTGGGTTCTTGAAGAAAATTCTTTAAAAAATCCTCGTTTTGGGTTCTTGAAGAAAATTCTTTAAAAAATGTAAAAATAAACACGTTTAGCCCTTGAAAAAAAAATTCTTTAAAAAATGAACGTTGGTCCTTGAAAAAAATCTTTAAAAAAGCTACGTTTAGTCCTTGAAAGAAATTTTTTGAAATATCCACTTTTTGTCCTTGAAAAAATTCTTAAAAAAATATGGGAAAACCACGTTTAGTCCTTGAAAAAAATTTCTTCAAAATATCTTCGAAAAAAACAAGTTTCGTCCTTAAAAATATTTTCAAAAAAAAAAAAAAAAATCCTTGAACGTTTAGTCCTTGAAAGAAATTTTTTGATATATCCACATTTGGTCTTTAAAAAAAACGTTAAAAATCCACGTTTGGTCCTTGAAAAAAATCTTTAAAAAATCTACCTTTGGTCCTTCAAAATTGGAAATTATCCTTTAAAAATCCAAGCTAATGGCCTGTAAGTCCTTGGAAACACATTTTTTAATAAACCACGTTTGTGGGTCCTTTTGTCCTTGGAAAAATATTATTTAAAAATCCACGTTGATGGGTCCTTTTGTCCTTGGAAACACATTTTTTAATAAACCACGTTTGTGGGTCCTTTTGTCCTTGGAAACACATTTTTTAATAAACCACGTTTGTCTGTCCTTTTGTCCTTGGAAAAATATTATTTAAAAATCCACGTTGATGGGTCCTTTTGTCCTTGGAAAAATATTCTTTAAAAATCCACGTTGATGGGTCCTTTGGTCCTTGGAAAAAATATTCTTTAAAAATCCACGTTTATGGGTCCTTTGGTCCTTGGGAAAAATATTCTTTAAAAATCCACGTTTATGGGTCCTTTGGTCCTTGGAAAAATATTCCTTAAAAATCCAAGTTTATGGGTCCTTTGTTCCTTGGAAAAAATATTCTTTAAAAATCCACGTTTGTGGGCCCTTTGGTCCTTGGAAAAAATATTCTTTAAAAATCCACGTATGTGGGTCCTTTGGTCCTTGGAAAAAATATTCTTTAAAAATCCACGTTTTGGGCCTATGAGTCCTTGAAGAAAATTCTTTAAAAATCCACGTTTTGGGCCTATGAGTCCTTGAAGAAAATTCTTTAAAAAATCCACGTTTTGGGCCTATGAGTCCTTGAAGAAAATTCTTTAAAAAATCCACGTTTTGGGCCTATGAGTCCTTGAAGAAAATTCTTTAAAAATCCACGTTTTGGGCCTATGAGTCCTTGAAGAAAATTCTTTAAAAAATCCACGTTTTGGGCCTATGAGTCCTTGAAGAAAATTCTTTAAAAAATCCACGTTTTGGGCCTATGAGTCCTTGAAGAAAATTCTTTAAAAAATCCACGTTTTGGGCCTATGAGTCCTTGAAGAAAATTCTTTAAAAAATCCACGTTTTGGGCCTATGAGTCCTTGAAGAAAATTCTTTAAAAAATCCACGTTTTGGGCCTATGAGTCCTTGAAGAAAATTCTTTAAAAAATCCACGTTTTGGGCCTATGAGTCCTTGAAGAAAATTCTTTAAAAAATCCACGTTTTGGGCCTATGAGTCCTTGAAGAAAATTCTTTAAAAAATCCACGTTTTGGGCCTATGAGTCCTTGAAGAAAATTCTTTAAAAAATCCACGTTTTGGGCCTATGAGTCCTTGAAGAAAATTCTTTAAAAAATCCACGTTTTGGGCCTATGAGTCCTTGAAGAAAATTCTTTAAAAAATCCACGTTTTGGGCCTATGAGTCCTTGAAGAAAATTCTTTAAAAAATCCACGTTTTGGGCCTATGAGTCCTTGAAGAAAATTCTTTAAAAAATCCACGTTTTGGGCCTATGAGTCCTTGAAGAAAATTCTTTAAAAAATCCACGTTTTGAGATTTTTAAAAAAAAAATTCTTTAAAAAAATCCACGTTTTGGGATTTTTGAAGAAAATTCTTTAAAAAATCCACGTTTTGGGATTTTTGAAGAAAATTCTTTAAAAAATCCACGTTTTGGGTTCTTGAAGAAAATTCTTTAAAAATTTCAGGTTTGAAACTTGACAAAAATTCTTTAAAAAAATCAAGACTGACGGTCGGTGAATCCTTAAAAAAAAATTTAAAAAAATCCACGTTCGGAACTTCCACGCTGGTTGGCCTATTGGTCCTTGTAAAATATTCCTTAAAAATCCACGCCTTTTGGTCCTTGTAAAATATTCCCTAAAAATCCACGCCTTTTGGTCCTTGTAAAATATTCCTTAAAAATCCACGCCTTTTGGTCCTTGTAAAATATTCCCTAAAAATCCACGCCTTTTGGTCCTTGTAAAATATTCCTTAAAAATCCACGCCTTTTGGTCCTTGAAAAAATATTCTTTAAAAAATCCACGTTTGTGGGTCCTTGAAAAAATATTCTTTAAAAAATCCACGTTTGCGGGTCCTTGGAAAAATATTCTTTAAAAAATCCACGTTTGTGGGTCCTTGGAAAAATATTCTTTAAAAAATCCACGTTTGTGGGTCCTTGGAAAAATATTCTTTAAAAATCCACGTTTGTGGGTCCTTGGAAAAAATATTCTTTAAAAATCCACGTTTGTGGGTCCTTGAAAAAATATTCCTTAAAAATCCACGCCTTTTGGTCCTTGAAAAAATATTCTTTAAAAAATCCACGTTTGTGGGTCCTTGAAAAAATATTCTTTAAAAAATCCACGTTTGCGGGTCCTTGGAAAAATATTCTTTAAAAAATCCACGTTTGTGGGTCCTTGGAAAAATATTCTTTAAAAAATCCACGTTTGTGGGTCCTTGGAAAAATATTCTTTAAAAATCCACGTTTGTGGGTCCTTGGAAAAATATTCTTTAAAAAATCCACGTTTGTGGGTCCTTGGAAAAATATTCTTTAAAAAATCCACGTTTGTGGGTCCTTAGAAAAATATTCTTTAAAAATGCACCTTTGTGGGTCCTTGGAAAAATATTCTTTAAAAATCCACGTTTGTGGGTCCTTGAAAAAATATTATTTAAAAATCCTAGTTTGGTGGTCCTTGAGGGGAATCGGGATATTCAATTGCCACATTTTATTTTCATATCGAAATATCAAAGCGGCAACCCTTGCCTGTTTTCCCTCTCCATTCTCTCCTGATGATGGTGACCACAATATAAACACCCACGCACACAAACAGTGTCGCTTCCAACCACACGCATACAAACAGTATCATTAGATGAACAAATGAACGTGAGCTGAGCAGAAAGGATGCCCGGTTGTGCGGCTAATGATGTTCGAGGTTTGAGGCAGGAGAGGTGAAACTTTTCCCAAAACAAGGTGTTGTCTTTGATAGGCCAGGTGCAAAAGAAGAAGAAAGGCCGAAAAGAATTGCGAACAATTTGGCGACCACCTCTTGGAAAGTTGTTTCGTAAAATGTTTACACAATTATTTAAATTTCGACAAGCGGAAGAGCGAACCCCTTGAAGGTAAGAAAAGTTTTGGTCCATTAAGAGACAAAGGCGACAGAGCGATGGGCTGAGGATGTGCTTCAAAAGATATGGAAAAGCAAAAACAAACAGAACGTCCGACCGACAGACAATATCCCAATGTCATATTTAAATGTTGCTCATCAGCCTGGGTTTGCCTAGGCGAAACCTTCAGCATAGTTCTAGAAGTGATTTAAATGTGTGTTCTGAGAATTATCCTCTCCCACACTCTCCCTCTCTCTCACTCGCTCTCATGGCTGGCACTTGGCCTCTCTGTGTCTTCATTATATTGTAATTAGTGTGGACATTTAATTACGTTTACCTTAACCTAAGCCGGGCCGGGCTGGGCTGGGCTGGGTAGGACAGGGGGTGGAGGAGAAAGTCGAGTTGAGATTTTTATTTGTCCTCTCTGCTAGAGATTATATTTACATATGGAAGAAGTCGGCAAGTGCTCTTGAAATGGTTTTTTGTTTTTCGACAAACGAGCTGTTAACAAATTCACTTAAAATGAAAATTTCTCACATTTTATTCAGTGCCGAACGAAGGACATTCATTTGAATATTTTATTTTTCCAGTTTTAGTTGTGTTTTTTTTCTATTCTATTCTGTTTTGTTTGGTGTGAGTGTTTTATGTTTTATTTTTTTTTGCGTTGTTTTCGGACGAAAGTGAAAGAATGTGAACAACATCCACTGGTGACACACTTACCGGCTGTGATAGTTGCATCCACAGACGAGGGGAAGAATTACTTAACCTTCAGCGAGAGTGGCAAGAATTTGGGACGAGCATTTCGAGGGATTTTTATGAGGTGGGAGAGCCATAAGGAGAATAAGAAATGAAAAAAAAAAAAAAAACAGAAATGGATTGGTAATAAAGTTTCATGTATGTGGAGGATGACATGGTCTACACGACATGGTTTTTGGGGAGAAGGCAATGTGGAAGAAGTGGCGGGAGAAGGGGAACTATTTTTGGCATTCATTTTGGATTGTTAATTTTTTTATTCGAATTTTTCTAGTCTTACCTCAACCGGCATGTTATACTATCAATTCAAGCCTTCCATGGACTTGAAAAGGCTTGATAAAGGTGGATTTTTAAACATATTTTCAAGTCATAGAAAAGACACATTTATAAAGCCTTTGGAAGGCTTGAAAGACTTGATAAACATGTTTTTTTTCTTTTAATATTTTGAAGCCTTCCAAAGTCACGTCATGAACGTGGATTTTTTGAAAATATTTTCATGCCGAGCAAAGGCTTGATAAACCTGAATATTTTAGACTTGTTTTCGAGCCTTCAAAAGGTTTGATAAACATGTAGTTTTTAATTGTATTGTCAAATCTTCCAAAGGCTTGATAAACATCAAATTTTTAATTGTATTTTCGAGCCTTCTAAAGACTTGATAAAGGTGGACTTTTTAAATAGGTTTTTATGCCTTCCAAAGACTTTATAAGCGTGGATTTTTAAAAAATATGTTCATGCCGTCCAAAGGCTTGATAAACGTGGATTTTTTAAACATCTTTTTAAGCCTTCCCAATTCCATCTTTTAAAGCCTCCCAAAGGCTTGATAAAAGAGGATTTCTTAAACTTATATCCAATGCTTGCAGAGGATTGATTAACCTGGATTTTGTGAACTTGTTTGTAAGCCTTCCAAAGGCTTGACAAACGTAGACTTTTTAAATTGCTTTTCAGGCCTTCCAAATGCTTGACAAACGTGGATGTTTCATGCCTTGCAATGGATTTTTCAAGCCATCCAAAGGTTTGATAAACGTTTATTTCTTAAACTTGTTTTCAAGCCTTCCCAAGGCATGATAAACGTGAAACTTTTAAAAATATTTTCAAGCCATCCAAAGGCTTGATAAACATGGATTGTTTAAAATTGATTTTAAGCCTTCCAAAGGCTTGATAAAAGTTGATTTTCTAAATGAATTTTCAAGCCTTCCAAAGGCTTAAAAAACGTGGATTTTCCAAATGTATTTTCAAGCCTTTCCAAGGCTTGATAAATGTGGATTATTTCAACATATTTTCAAGTTCTCCAAAGGCTTGATAAACGTGGATTATTTCAACATATTTTCAAGTTCTCCAAAGGCTTGATAAACGTCGATTATTTCAACATATTTTCAAGTTCTCCAAAGGCTTGATAAACGTGGATTATTTCAACCTTTTTCAAGTTCTTCAAGGCTTGATAAACGTGGATTATTTTAACATATTTTCAAGTTCTCCAAAGGCTTGATAAATATATATTTGCAAGTTCTACAAAGGCTTGATAAACGTGGATTATTTCAACATATTTTCAATTTCTCCAAAGGCTTGATAAACGTTGATTATTTCCACATATTTTCAAGTTCTCCAAAGGCTTGATAAATGTGGGTTATTTCAACATATTTTCAAGTTCTCCAAAGGCTTGATAAACGTTGATTATTTCCACATATTTTCAAGTTCTCCAAAGGCTTGATAAACGTGGATTATTTCAACATATTTTCAAGTTCTCCAAAGGCTTGATAAACGTCGATTATTTCAACATATTTTCAAGTTCTCCAAAGGCTTGATAAACGTGGATTATTTCAACCTTTTTCAAGTTCTTCAAGGCTTGATAAACGTGGATTATTTTAACATATTTTCAAGTTCTCCAAAGGCTTGATAAATATATATTTGCAAGTTCTACAAAGGCTTGATAAACGTTGATTATTTCAACATATTTTCAAGTTCTCCAAAGGCTTGATAAATGTGGGTTATTTCAACATATTTTCAAGTTCTCCAAAGGCTTGATAAACGTTGATTATTTCCACATATTTTCAAGTTCTCCAAAGGCTTGATAAACGTTGATTATTTCAACATATTTTCAAGCCTTCCAAAGGCTTGATAAACGTGGATTTCTTAAACTTGTTTTCAAACCTTCCAAAGACTTGATAAACGTGGATTCTTTAAACTTCTTTTCAAACCTTCCAAAGGCTTGATAAACGTGGATTTTCTAAATGATTTTCAAGCCTTCCCAAGGCTTGATAATCGTGGATTTTCTAAATGTATTTTCAAGCCTTCCCAAGGCTTGATAATCGTGGATTTTCTAAATGTATTTTCAAGCCTTTCAAAGGCTTGATAAACGTGGATTTTCTAAATGTATTTTCAAGCCGTCCAAAGGCTTGATAAACGTGGATTTTTATGACATATTTCTAGCCTCACAATGGCTTAATTAATTTTGATTTTTATGTCATTTCCAAAGGCTTGTTTAACATATTTTCCAATTATTATTCCAAATATTTTTAAGCCTTTTCCAAGCCCTTTAAATTTGGATTTATACTGCATATTTTCAAGCCTTACAAACGTGTATTATTACAAGATATTTTGAAGCATTTTCCATGTCTAATAGGCATATATTTACTGCAAATATTTTCAAGACTTTTCCCATTTCTTAAAATCATTAATTTATTTTAAATATTTCAAGCCTTCTATATGCCTTAGAAGCCTTGATTTATTCCAAATGTTTTCAAGCCTTTTCTATGCCTTAGAAGTATTGATCTATTAGCGAGGATTTGTTCAAGACAATTTCAAACCTTTTCTATGCCTTATAGGGTTGGATTCATTCAAGACATTTTCAAGCTTTTTCCAAAAACCATAAACGCAGATTTATTCAAGACATTTTCATGCCTCTTCCATGCCTTACAAACGTTGATTTATTCATGATATTTGCATGCCTTTTCCATGCCTAATAATGTTAGATTTTTCCAAATATTTTCAAGCCTTTTCCATGCCCCATAAGCATGAATTTATTCCAAATAATTTCAAGCAATTTCCACTCCTTATAAGATTGGATTTATTCCAAGTATTTTAAAGCCTTTTCCATGCCTTCTTATTTGGGGATTTTTTCAAATATTTTTTTAAGTCTTTTCCATGCCATATAAACGTGTATTTATTTGAAATTTTCAAGCCTTTTCCATGCCTTTTTAGTGTGGATTTATTCCAAGTATCTTTTAGCCTTCTCCATGCCTTACAGGCGTGGACATTTCCCAAATATTTTTAGGCTTATTTCAAGCTTTACAAACATGTATTATTCAAGCCTTTTCCATGCATTATAAGCACTGATTTTCAAGACTTGTTCATGCCTTATAAGTGTGGAGTTATTCCACTTATTTTCACGCTTTTTCCATGCCTTGCAAGCATGGATTTATACCAAATATTTTCAAAACATTTCTATGACTTATATTCGTGGAACTTTTTCAAATATTTTCAAGCCTTTTCCATGCCTTATAAACGTGGATTTATTCAAGACATTTTCAAGCCTTATAAGCACTGATTTTCAAGACTTCTTCATGCCTCATAAATGTGGATTTATTCCACTTATTTTCCATGCCGTGCATGGATTTATACCAAATATTTTCAAAACATTTCTGTGACATATATTCGTGGATTTTTTTTTTAATAGTTTCAAGCCTTTTCCATGCCTTATAAACGTGGATTTGTTCAAGACATTTTCTATGCCCTAAAAGTGGTAATTTATTACAAGTGTTTTCCATGTCTTTGTCTTTCTTATTTTTTTTTGATTTTTTTTCAAATATTTTCAAGCCCTTTAAATTTGAATTTATACCAAATATTTTCAAGCCTTTTTCAAGCCCCTTGCGCATGTATTTATACCAAATATATTCAAGTTCTTTTCATGCCTTATAAACGTGGATTTATACCAAATATTTTCAAGCCTTTTCCGTGTCATGGACTTATTCCAAATATTTTCAAGCCCTTTCCATGCCTCAAAAGGGTAGATTTAATTTAAATTTTTTCAAGCACCAAATTTTTGAGCCATATAAACATAGATGTGCATCGGTTATTTTCAAGCCTTTTCCAAGCCCTATGAACGTGGATATATTCCAAATATTTGCAGCCTTTTTCCATGTCTTATAAGCCTGGAGTATTTTTAAGCTTTTTTCCATGTCTTATAAGCATTGATTTATTCCCATTATTTTAAAGCCTTTTTTATGCCTTATTACCAAGGATATCTTCTAAATATTTTAAAGCCTTTTCATGCCCTTTAATCTTGGATCCATTCTAAATATCTTCAAGCCTTTCACATGCATTTTAAACGATGATTTTTTCCAAATATTTTTAAGCCTTTTCCATGCCTTAGAACCGGAAATATGAAAATATTCCAAATATTTTCAAGCCTTTCCAAGCCATACGATCGTGGATTTATTCCAAATATTTTTAAGCCATTTTCGAACCTTTGAAGGATGGTTTTTTTTAAAATAATTTAAAGCCTTTTCCAAGCCTTATTGACACGATTTTTTTACCGAAAAATATTAAGCAATTTCCATGCCTCTATCCAGGTTTATGGATTTATACCAAACATTATTAAGCTTTTTCCGGGCCTTTTAATATGGATATATTATAAATTGTAAGCATGCATGGATACTCCTCTGCGACAGCTTCAAATTAATTCGTAGAATTCTAACAAATTTTAATTAAGGCGATAATTAGACTTATAATGTCATCTCTGCTTCATCCCACATCCACCCCACCCAAAAATCCTTTCATTCTACTCCAAGGGCATTTTCAAAGCATTCCTTTCCCAGTCAAAGTCTTTAGGAAAATATCTAAAATGCCATCTCCTTCTTGTTTAGAATTCTGGGAATTTATTGCATTTCATCCAAAACCATTTGAAACACGCTGACCATGCAGACACACAGAGATTATCAGGTCAATTTGGGATGATGAATTACTTTATCATTTCAATTTGACTGGCCAGCCAAACGAATTATATCCATGGCATAAGTCATCCAGCTAACTAGTCGCCGGAGTACTGGCCATTTGGCCACCGGAGTCAACGAGTCGAGTCAGTTAGTCAATTAGCCATTCGACCAGTTTATCATGCAATTGTTGCTGATCTACTGCTGCTGCTGTTGTTGTTGTTGTTGGTTTTCCAGGTAATTTATATTTTGTTGTGGATATTTGTTGTTTGTTATCCATTGAAATAAAAATCGCCAGAAGTTCGCTCCGCTCGCACAACACCTCCGTTTCAAGGTGACGTGTTCACACAAAGTGATTTACATGCAATCATTTTTGGCCTTTTGTCACCACAGTTGTTTGTTTCATTCACAAAGTAATGAGCGAGCAAGCGAGTGAGTGAGCGTGTGACTGGCTGACTGACTGACTGATTGCTTGCTTGCCTTTGCCTGATTGACTGACTCAATAAATGTCATTTTGCCTGAATGAACTGCAAAAGTGATAAGAGACATGCAAATTGCAATTATCTGTTGAATCGTTGTCGTTTCTCGGGTTAATTCTTTCTCAGAATTCATTGGTTATTTATGAACGGTAGTTGGGCGTGAGCAAGATAAATGGAGGGGGCAGGATAACACGGCATACGGTTTATATTTGTGAGGGTGCGTGTGTGTTTCAAGGAAATAAATGGACACATTTGGTGGCCGTTAATACAATTTCAATTGTTTGGTGTGTGTGTGTGCGAGTGTTTTAAATTCGTGCATAAATGTTTATAAATTATTAAAAAATATAATTGAGCGATTAATGAGTTCGGCATGACATTCAAAAAGTTGACAAACTGTCATTTATCGAGAGGCGAATAGCCTTGGGAAAACTAATTTGAAATGCTTTATTTCAACATTTTAAAGGTGATAAACTACAAATCTTGTTTGAATTTAACGCTTGAAGGCATGAAAAAGGCTTGAAAATCTTGTTTAAAAATCAACATTTATAAGGCTTGGAAAAGGCTTGAAAGATTTGCTATAAATTAACAATTTTTAAATTATGGAAAAAACTTAAAAATATTCGAAAAATTCCCGTTTATAAGACTTGGAAAAGGTTTGGAAATATTTATGCACGTTAATCGATAAATGCTGGAAAATATATTGAATAATTCCTAGTTTGTAAGGCTTGGAAAAAGCTTAACATATTTGGTATAAATCCGTGTTTATAAGGCTTGAAAACGGCTTGATAATATCTTGAATAAATCCATCTTTATAAGGCTTGAAAAAAGCTTGAATACATCACGTCTATAAGGCATGGAAAAGGCTTGAATATATTTGGAATAAATCCACGTTTATGAGTCTTGGCAAAGGCTTGAAAATAATTGAATAAATCCGCGTTTATGAGGCTTGGTAAAGGCTTGAAAATATTTCGTACAAATCCACGTTTACATAGCATGGAAAAGGCTTGAAAATATTTGGTGTGAACCCATGCTTTTAAGGCACGGAAAAGGCTTGAAAACATTTGGTATAAATCCACGCTTATAAGACATGGAAAAAGCTTATTTTATATTTGGAATAAATGTAAGTTTATAAGGCTTGAAAGTATTAGGTATAAGGCTTGGGAAAGGCTTGAAAATATTTAGAATAAATCCGCGTTTATGAGGCTTGAAAAAGGTTTGAATATATTTGGAATAAATCAATGCTTATAAGGCATGGAAAAGGCTTGAAAATATTTGGAATTATTCCATGCTTTAAAGGTTTGGAAAAGGCTTGAACATTTTTTGAATAAATGCACGACGATAAGGATTGAAAATATTTGATATGAGGCTTGGAAATATTGTTTTCTTAATATCTTCTTTTATAAGACATGAAAAAGGCTTGAAAATATTTGGTAAAAATCCATGCTTTTAAGGCATGAAAAAGGCTGGAAAATGTTCTGAATAAATTCATATCTTCACGGCTTGGAAAAGACTTGAAAACATTTGAAATAAATCCAAGTTTTCAGGGCTTGGAAAAGGCTTGAAAATATTTGGTAAAAATCCATGCTTTTAAGGCATGAAAAAGGCATGAAAATGTTTTGAATAAATGCATATCTTCACGGCTTGGAAAAGGCTTGAAAACATTTGAAATGCACCCACGTTTATAAGACTTGGAAAAGGCTCGAAAATATTTTGAACAAGTCGACGCTTTTTAGGCATGGAAAAGTCTTGAAAACGTTTTGAATAAATTCATTTCTTCATAGCTTGGAAAAGGCTTGAAAATGTTTTGAATAAATTCACTTCTTTACGGCTAGAAAACATTTGAAATAAATCCACGTTTTCAAGGCTTAAAAATATTTTGAATAAGTCCACGCTTTTAAGGCATGAAAAAAGCTTGAAAATGTTTTGAATAAATTCATATCTTCACGGCTTGGAAAAGGCTTGAAAATGTTTTGAATAAATTCATTTCTTTACTGCTTGGAAAAGGCTTGAAAACATTTGAAATAAATCCATGTTTACAAGGCTTGAAAATATTTTGAATAAGTCCACGCCTTTAGGGCATGAAAAAGGCTGGAAAATGTTTTGAATAAACTCATATCTTCACGGCTTGGAAAAGGCTTGAAAACATTTGAAACACACCCACGTTTATAAGACTTGGAAAAGGCTTGAAAATATTTTGAATAAGTCGACGCTTTTTAGGCATGGAAAAGTCTTGAAAACGTTTTGAATAAATTCATATCTTGATAGCTTGGAAAAGGCTTGAAAATGTTTTGAATAAATTCACATCTTTACGGCTTGAAAACATTTGAAATAAATCTACGTTTACAAAACTTAAAAATATTTGGAATAAGTCCACGCTTTTAAGGCATGAAAAAGGCTTGAAAATGTTTTGAATAAATTCATATCTTCACGGCTGGGAAAAGGCTTGAAAATGTTTTGAATAAATTCATTTCTTTACTGCTTGGAAAAGGTTTGAAAACATTTGAAATAAATCCACGTTTATAAGGCTTGAAAATATTTTGAATAAGTCCACGCTTTTAAGGCATGAAAAAGGCTTGAAAATGTTTAGAATAAATTCATATCTTCACGGCTTGGAAAAGGCTTGAAAATGTTTTGAATAAATTCACACCTTTACGGCTTGGAAAAGACTTGAAAACATTTGAAATACATCCACGTTTATAGGGCTTAGGAATGGCTTGATAAATGTGGATATCTTTAACATATTTTCAAACCTTCCAAAGGTTTGATATACGCGGATTTGTTAAACTTATTTTCAAGCCTTCCGATGGCTTGATAAACATGGGTTATTTCAAAATATTTTCAAGTTTTCCAAAGGCTTGCTAAACGTGGTTTATTTCAACATATTTTCATGCCCTAAAAAGGCTTGATAAATCTGGTTTATTTCAATTTATTTTCAAGCCTTCCAAAGGCTTGATAGACTTGAATTTTTTCAAAATATTTTACAGTCTTTTTTAAGACTTGATAGACTTGGATTTTTTAAAAAGATTTTCAAGCCTTCCAAAGTCTTCATAAACGTGGATCTTTTAAACATGTTTTCAATTCTTCCAAAGGCTTGATAAGTATGGACATCTTAAACATATTTTCAAGCCTTTCAAAGGCTTGATAAACCTGAATATCTTAAACATATTTTCAAGCCTTTCAAAGGGTGGATCTTTTAAATATATTTTCAAGCGTTCCAAGGGCTTGATAAACATGAAACCTTTAAACATTTTTTTAAGCCTTTCAAAGCCTTGGTAAACGTGGATTTCTTAAACATATTTCCAAGCCTTCCAAATACTTGATAAACGTGAATATCTAAAACAAATTTTCAAGCCTTTCAAAGGGTTAATAAACGTGGATCTTTTAAACATATGTTCAAGCCTTCCAAAGGTTTAATAAACGTGAATGCCTTGAACATATTTTCAATCCTTCCAAAGGCTTGATAAACGTGAATCCCTTAAACATATTTCAAGTCTTTCCAAGGCTTGATATATCTGGATTTCTTAAACATATTTACAAGCCTTCCAAAGGCTTGATAAACGCGGACTTCTTTAACATATTTTGATAAAAGCCTTCCGATGGCTTGATAAACGTGGATTTTGTAGAAATATTTTTAAGCCTTCCAAAGGCTTGATAACTGTGGATTTTTTAAACATATTTTCAAGCTTTCCAACAGCTTGTTAGGCATGGATTATTTCGACACATTTAAAGCCCTTCAAATTCTTGTTAAACGTGGATTCCATAAACTTATTTTCAAGCCTTCCAAAGAGCTCATAAAAAGGGGATTTTTAAACTAGTTTTAAAGCTTTTCAAAGGCCTTCCAAAGCTTACAATTACTTTGCGTAAATTTCTTTTCAAATAATTTCCAAAGATGACACATCCTTTTAATTTCCTTAGTAGCTAGATAGCTTAGCAATATCTACGAAATAATCTCAAACCAGTTTTTATTGTGCAATTAATTCCATCTTATATCCCTGCCCTCACAATCTTAAATTTTATGTCGTTTTCCATGAATTCCGCTTTGCATAATATCTTTCTCTTCTGCTGCTGCTGCTTCTTCGAATATGTAATGCCACTTCAAATGTTATCTCTGTCAAACATTTGCATTTCTTGCTATCTCCGTACTTTTGCACTTAATTTTCCAACTTAAGTTGATGACACAGAATTCAGTCATTCATTCATTTTCATGTGGAATGTGGGCTTGCTGATTCTCCTCCTTCCCTCCCTCCCATTGTGCTTCGTTTCCAAAGAATTCCTACAAATATTTATTACCTTTTGTCTGACATGTATTCGACGACAAGAAATGAATGCCATGGTAATGATGAAATATCTCAATTGCAATTATCTACTGTTTCGAATTCTTGTTCTTCTTCGTCTTGGTCTTCATAGTCTTCTTTATCTTTATCCAGCTGCTGAGACTTCTGTTGCTACTGTAGCCATAACTACAACTGTTGAATATTTAACTATGTTGCTTTATGTAATTTTGTTTTAATATTTCCTTTCAAGGACGAAGAAGAAGCATTTTTGGCTTTAAAAGCCAAAAATCCTAGTCACCTGTTTGTCGGCTCTGGCTTGTGGTGTGTAGGTTCTCTGTGTGTGTGTCTGTGCATGTAAGTACTTGTGTGTGTCTGTGTGTGTTTGAGTAAGGATCCCAAAAATTTGCCATGCTCTTTGCCATCTAAAAATTCTTCTTTGCCATAATTTACACAGGACTTTCATTTCAATGATTTACAATCTTCCTCTCTCTCTCTTCCTTTCTCTCTGTCCGAAGCAATTTTAATAATTTCACAAGTAAATTTGCCAAATCTGCAATAAAGAAATCTTTTCAAGAGAAATTATTTGAATTTCCTCTACTTTACAATGAAATCACTATCACATCATAATTCGATTATTTATGTATTCGATTATGCAGCAGCAGCAGCAGCTAGAGAGGACCAAATGCAGTGGCAAGCAATGGAGGATCTTGGAGGATTTGTGTATGTGTGCCTGTGTGGTCTGTAAGCCGCGAAAAATGCATTGGCATCCTATGGCATGGCATGTTTTTCCGCCAAACATTTTTCTATGGTTGACACACTCATGCGCCCATACACACACCTACAAACATAGCAGATTTTACTTCATTATTTGAAAATGTTGGCATTCATGGCGCAGCGACAAAAGCAATATTTTTCTTAACAAGAGTGGCGGCAGCCGCAGCAGCAACTGCTGAAGCATCAGCTGCCGCTCCTGCTATTGGTGCTGGAGCATGGCATTGCAATGAGGTATGTATCAATTATTGGAAGAAGTTCTACTTTTTTTGCATATTTCTTAGGAACTGGTTGTTGATCTCCTTGTACTATTTCCATATTGTAGGGGATTTTTTTTCCCAGAATTGTAAGATGTACCCTACATGAGGAAATAGTGGTATTTCTGGAAAGTTGGAGGCATGGAAAAATTCAAAATAAGAAGAAGTCTCTTAGTTCTGAAGGGGGCTTGGAAAAATTCATGATTTCCAGGACCTTGGGATGCTTGGAAAAAATACTAAAAATTGCAAAGTTCTCCAGATGATCAAAAAAAAAAAAAAAAAAAAAAAAAAAAACCGTAATAAACCCGAGCTTTCAGATCCCTATAGAGAATTGGAAAATGCCTCGAAAATCCATGATCTACAAGCCCTGTATAGTCTTGCATTTTGTTGCAAAGATCTCTCACGGGACTTGGATTTTTTTAGAGGCATGGAAAAATTCTAAAAAAAACTAGAACTTCGTTAGTCCTAATAGGGGCTAGGAAAAATTCATGATTTCCAAGACCTTGTGATGCTTGGAAAAAATACTAAAAATTTCAAAGCTCTTCAGATGTTCAAAAAAAAAAAAAAAAAAATACGTAATAGACACCAGCTTTCACTTTAGAGACTTGTAAAATGCCTCGAAAATCCACGATTTACAAGCCCTACATTGTCTTAGAGTTTTTTGAAAAGATCTCTGTTGGTACTTGATTTTTTTTTAAATTTATGAGCTACGGAAATGTCAGGGAAATTATTTAAAAAATTCACAATTTTAGGCGGAATAATTTGCTAAGAATTTGATGATTTCACTACTAAACCCATGATTGTCCAGCAAAAATTCTCCAAAAATTTAAAAAACCTAACAAACCTGGAGGCAAATAAAAAAAAAAACTTAAAAGTTTTAATTTGGGAGGCCTACAAAGGCTTAGAAGATGTGTTTATGGATATTCATGAAGTTAAAGCCCTGAAGAGCCCGGATTTTTAAAAAACCTAACAAACCTGGAGGCAAATAAAAAAAAAAACTTAAAAGTATTAATTTTGGAGGCCTACAAAGGCTTAGAAGATGTGTTTATGGATATTCATGAAGTTAAAGCCCTGAAGAGCCCGGTTTTTTTTTTAAATTACATAGTGAGTATGTAGTGAGTGATGATGATGACAATATCAGAATGACATGGAAAAATGTCTTAAATTTTTATGTTTAAGCAGTCCTGAAAAGCCTTCGTTCAAATGGTAAATTTTTTAGACAATTTACGACTTCAGAGCCCTGTGGAGATTTGAAAAAAAATCCCTAAAAATCCACGAGTAAATAGCCTATGAAAGGCTTCTAAAATGTCTAAAGTTTACGATTCTAGAGAACCGGAGACACTCGGAATTGTCTTTAAATCGACGATTTCCAAGGCCTGGAGAAACCTGCAAAAATCCTTTAAAAACCCCCCATTTTCAGAATCCTGGCAAGGCATAGAAAAAATAAGAAATTCACAATTTTTCAGCCCTGACCATAATTGGACATTTTTTTGGAATATCCATAGTTTCAGAGTCCATGAAAATATTTGAAGAATATTTCACATGGCATCAAAAATTCTGTAAAAATACGATTTTGGAGACCTGGAGAGATATTTTCTTTAAAATTCAATATTTTGGTTTCTGGAAACCCTTGCAAAGATTCATTAAATGATACACTCTTGGAAACGCTTGCAAAATTACTTTAAAAGTCGTGTTCTCTTAAAATTCTCTATTTCTCATCATTGAAAAAGTCTTGATAAAAAAATCTTCAAAAAAAAGTTCAGATCCCTTGAAGTTCTTAGAGAAATTCTTTTAATTTTTTTCGTGATTTCCGAGACGACTCTTGGAATTATTCTTTAAAGTTTTGAGATTTTAGGGAATGAAAGAGGCTTTAACAGACCTTTAAAAATTTAGGATTTTGGAGTTGTGGAGAGGCTTGAATGTGTTTTTTTTATTTACTATTTCAGAGCTTTGGAGGGACTATTTCCAATACCTAGAAATTCTTGGAGAAATTCCATTAAAATCCATGATTTGAGAGTCCTGGAATGTCGTTGAAAAAATCCTCAAAAAATTACGATTTTAAAGCCTTTAAAAAGATTAAGAAAAATCTTATGAAAGTCTACAATTTCTCAGACCTGAAAAGATTGGAATTTGTTAGTGGGAGAGTTCTTTAAAAGTCCAGGGTTTAAAAAGCCTTTAGGGTCTCAAAAATCTGGGATGTTCTTGGGAGAAAAGGGAGGGGTATAGGGAATGTTACAATATCAGATAACTGGTTAGGAATAATTGCAGAGTTCTGGAAAAACAATTTTAAGTCCCTCAAAATCTCACGATTTCAAAGGCTTACAGCAGTTTGAAAAATTCACGATTTGTGAGCTCTAAAGAATCTAAAAACAAGAATAATCTTGGAGATACTTGTAAAAATTCTTTTAACCTTACTGGTTTTACAGTCCTCAAGATAGCTTGAAATATCATTAGAAACGAAGGAGTTCAGAGCTCTCAAAATGTGTGGTCAAATTTTTCTATACGGTATCCTGAAAGGTCTTAAAAGAATTTTAGCATAATCCCTGATTTCAGAGCCATGAAGAGGATTGGGAAAAATTCATCAAATCAGAGAACTTGAGAGGCTTAGAAAAGTTTATTGATGGGCTTAGGAAATAAAACTCCAAGTTTTTCGAGCTCTAAAAAAATCTTACCTCACATGATTTTTGAGGGCTAGAAGAGTCCTTGAAATATTTATAGAAAGTAAGGATTTCTGAGTCCTGGAAATATTGAAAAGGCCGAACCCTGGAAGAACTTGGAAATTGTCTTAAGATCAACAATTTCATAACCCCGCGAGGCGTTAGCAAAATTTTTTCCAACTCTACGATTTCAGAACCCTCAAGAGAAGTTTAAAAAGTATTTCAGAGCCCGTAAGGCCAAAAAAACTCATCAAATACCAAAAGAGGCTTTAAACGGTTTTTAGTAGATTTTTTAAAAGTGGACAGATTTTTGAGCCTCTGGAGAGGATTACATATCACTCACTTCAAGGTGAAGAAGAGATTTTAAAATCCACGATATTCGAGCATAAAATTTTCAAAAAAAAAAATCCCTTTTGTTAAATAGAGCTCAGAGAATACCTTAAAAAACAAAGATTTCACAGGGTGGGAAAAAGCTTAGATTCCGAAGCAAATCAATGCCGTCAAAAGGCTTAAGAGTACTTGGTTTCCCCAAAAGTCAGTATGGCAATGTCAAATTCTTTACAAAAATCTACTTTCCTAAAAATCCTTGGAAAAAGTGGAAAAAATCCACGATTTAAATGTCTTTGGGAAAATTCTTTAAAAATACAATATTCTACAGAACGGCAGGATAACTTAAAATTTGTTTAAAAATCGATTTAAAAAATCGACGACCCCATTAGATAGTTAATTATTTAATAATTTCCGTCCATACAGATCCCCATGGCTTTGGAAAAAGATATTTAAATACCATCATGCTAGATGTAAGTTGGACCTGTAAAAAATCTGTAAAAATTAGTGATCCTATGGGCTCTTATGGCCTTAAATTAAATATTCTTTAAAAACGCACATCTAAATCACAGCAATGTCACGGAGAAGTTTTTGAAAAGCCGTCTATGAAACAATCTTTGGAAAATTCTTCTTTTCTGCAAACCAAGGAAATGAAAAAACTTGGAAAATTGACGATTTTGAAGGCCAACAGAGTCCTGACAAAAGTCGTAAAAACTCACAATTAAACGGTCGGAATGGCTAGGAAAAATTTGCTAAAAATCCACGATTCTAGAAATGTTTAGAAATCACTTCGGAAAGCTTAGAGCTTTGACCAGACCCTTAACATATTCCTGACAATTCCAAAACTATATCGCCTTCCTTCCTACAAATTTATGACGAAAGAACCTGAAGAGTCCTTGAATTTTTCTTAAGAAAACAAGGCATAAAAACCTTGGATATGCGTTAACATTTTCGTTAAAATCCCACGACTGAAGAACCATGGGGAGGGTTTGAAATTTTTTTAAAAAATCCACTACTGAAGAACCTTGAAGAGGCCTTGAATTTTTCACGACTAGAGATCCCTGGAGAGAAATCACTACGAAAAATCTTAGAATAGTATTGAAAAATTATTTAAAAATCTACGAGACTTTTGGACAAAAAAACGGCTCTAATCGCAGTAGAGGGACCTTGAAATTGTCTTTAAAAATCCATTACTAAATTTCCCTATATAGAGCTTGAAATTTTCTTCATAAATACCGTTTCGCCTTGAACTGGCCTTGTAGGTTTTTGAATTATTCTTTAAAGATCCATGACTTAATGGCCCATGAAAGGCTTTGACCAGACCTTGAAATATTCCTTAAGAATCCAAAACTATATGATCTAATTTTTTTTAAAAATCTACGACTAAGGAACCTTGAAGAGTCCTTAAAAAGTTCTTAAAAAAAAGAGAAAAAAAAAACATGAATAGGCCTTGACATTTTCATGAAAAAATTCACGACTGAAAAACCTTGGAGAGACCTTCATATTTTCGTAAACATTTCACCACAGAATATCCATAAAGAGGCCTTGAAATTTTCGTTAAAAATCCAAGACTAAAGATCCCTGGAAGGCTTTCATATTTTCTTGCCAATTGGACAATATGATCTTGAAATGTAGCTTAAAAATCCGCAGCAAAAGAGCCTTGGAGAGGTATTAATACGATAGTAAATGACCCACTAGAAGTCTTATTTTTTTATAAAAATCTGTGACTAAAAAATAGGAATGACCTTGAAATATCCTTTAAAAATCCATGACTAAAGGGCATTGGAACTACATTGAAATTCGCTATAAAATCTGCCACTAATTAGCCATGTCGAGGTATTGGAAACTAGAATATAAAATTCAGGATGTTGGAGTCCTGTATATGTTTTAAAAATATTCTCCAAAAAGTCTGGTATCTGGAACTTCTGAATACCTTTGAGCCTTGAAATTTTCTTTAATAAAAGCATTAGATAGGCCTTGACACTGTCATTAAAAACCCACGACTGAAGAGGCTTGGAGAGGCCTTGAGATTTTCATAAAAAATCCACTACTGAAGAACCTTGAAGAGGCCTTGACTTTTTCGTTAGCATTTCACGACTAAATATCCCTGGAGAGGTTTTGGAATTTTCATGTCTCTTGGACCTTGAAATGTTCCTAAAAAGATCCGCAAAAACAGAGCCTTGAAGAGGCCTTTAATACGCTAGTAAATGACCCATTAGAAGTTGTATTTTTTATAAAAATCTATGACTAAAAAATAGGAATGACCTTGAAAAAACCTTTAAAAATCCATGACTAAAGGGCATTGGATCTACATTGAAATTCTCTATGAAAATCTACTACTTAGGAGCCTAGGAAATTTTACTTAACAATTCAGGATATTAGAGTCCTGTATATGTTTTAAAATATTCTCCAAAAAATCAGATATCTGGAACTTCTGAAGACCTTTGAATATTTCTCGAAAATTCCGTATTTTTTCCTCTAGTACATGGGAAACTCTTCGAACGCTCTGCCGCCAACCTGTTACTCTTTACATGTTTTTTATTATCCTGGGTTAGCTTGTGTGTGTGTTAATGCTGTTTCTTCTTCCACCTTGCCACCCGCCTAACGTTGCCATGATTTCCACGACTTTTTCCATGTTGTCCCTGTTCCTGCAACAGCAGCAACAACAACAAACTTTAGTTGATAATGGCTGTACTAGTCGTACAGTTAGTACAACTACATACCTCCATTGCCTCCACTACAGCGACGACCATTGTTATCCTTAAAAGTGTCATTACAATTCCATGTTATGGAAAAACATTCGAGTTTTCGAAGAAGAAAAAGAAGAAGACGCTGATGCTTAGGAAGATGCAGGCAATGGAAAAAAAGTGAAAACGCAACAACAAAGCTATAGAGAGGAAAAAAAACAAGAATCCTAGAAAACGTTTTAGTAGGTCATGATGGCCCTCATGGCACAGTACTTTACTTTCGTTTTTTGTTTTTGTTGAAGTATTTTTTTCCTCCTAAACTGTACCCACCCGGCCTGTGGTGATTCTCTGGGAAAACTTTCCCAGATAAAGAAGTTTGCAGTGGGCAAACGTTTATATTTAAATAACATCTTCTTGTTTGAAGGAACACTTCTTTTCTATTCTATTCAACCAACTTGGCTGCAGGGGTGGTGGGGGAGGAGGTGGTGACAATGATGATTTTGGCTGAATTTTAGTTAAAACGTCTTGGAGACAAAGGAAACTCGTGTCAACTAGAAATAGAGAAATAAAATTGAAGTTTTTATATTAGAATCGAAGGGAAAACATAGAATGGAGGGGGGTTTTTCTTGATCTTGTTTTTTTGTGTTGTAATACAGTCCGGCATAGAATGAAATTGAAAATGGGGGATCTTTTATGTATCAATTTGTAGTTTCGTAGGGGATCAACTCCTCCTGATGTTGTTACATATTGAGGTGACATATGTTGTGAAGTATAGACTAAAGAGATAGGGTAAGGCGTAAAAGGATTTTTTTTAGAAATTCATGGCAAAAGAACCCTAAGGGATTTTACAGAGCGTTGTAGAGGTTATGAAATATCCCAGGACTAAAGAGCCCTGATTAAATTCTAAGCCCGACTTAAAAAAGTCAATGGAAATGTCTTCTAAGTCTACCTAAAGCTAGCATGGTCTAGGAAAAATTCATAAAAACCAATTTTCCCAGAGGTGATCATTATTGCGTGGGAAAATCTTGGAAGAATCTAGGAAGAACCATAAAATTCCACTTTTACCAGAGGTGAGAATAGCCATGAGAAATTTTTTAAAAATCCAGGATTATAGGGTTCAGCATAGCTTCGAAAATTCTTAAAAATCTATTATTCAAGATAGCAGAATAACCTGACAACAATTATTTAACAATCTGCTAATATAAGAGAAAGCAGGGCCTTGGAAACGCCTTTCAGAGGCCAGAATGGAGAAACGTCGTAGTAGTAGTAGTGAGAAATCAACAATAGTATAGGTGGCCTTGGAAAAAAAATTGAATAATCTTAAAATCCAACATTGAAAAAAAAATCCATAACAATTTCCCCCTTTTATGGAGATCAACATCCACCATCCTTTAAGGGACCATGACCTTGCATAATATGATGAAATATCCAAGGACTTTTTC
The DNA here is from genome assembly GCF_030504385.1 of Musca domestica. NCBI lineage: Eukaryota > Metazoa > Arthropoda > Insecta > Diptera > Muscidae > Musca > Musca domestica. The sequence goes on from NW_026712155.1 coordinate 15,240,052, forward strand.
CTAAAGGTGAGTAAAGATTAAAAAATGGGAACATTGAGTTATCCTTTAAAAATCCATGGTCGAATGACCCAGGGATGGCCTCGAAATGTTTTTAGTGTATCTACAACTAAATGACCTAAAAGTACCTTTAAATATTCTTTACAAATTCATGACTATGTGACCCTTCCAAGTCCAAGGCTAAATTCTACAACTAATTGATCTAAAAGTTCCTTTGACTATTTTTTTAAAAATTCATGACTATATGACCCTGGAAAGACCTTGATATATTCTCTGAAAGTCCGCCACTAAATGCCCTTCTTCCTTAGAAATCCGAGACTAAAAGGCTTTAGAGAGTCCTTTAAATTTTCTTCAAAAACACATTCTCTTCAAGAGCTTAGGAGAGGCCTTGATATTTTCTTTTAAAATCCCTGGAGAAATCTTGACACTGTCTTTGAAAATCCTCCACTAAATTCCATGTCTTGGTCTTGAAATATTCTTTGAAAATCCAAAACTAACAAATAAAAAAACAGCTAAGATCGTCCGGACCGAAATTTTAATACCCTCCAGCATTTTGAAGGAACTTGAAAATTTTCAAAAAAAAAAAAAAAAAAAAAATCCCGTAGAAAAATACCTCTCTAATGAAACCCTTTATGCGGAGGCTATTATATCATAATCATAGCCTGTAGTACCCATTACGAACTTCAATTACGAAATTTGAAACAATTCTGGTGAATAAAAATACCAAATATAGGAATATATCGTTGTATGGGGGCTATACGAAGACAAGGACACGCATAGTAGGTTTTTGGTATAGATTCCTTTAAATATGAAATTTGAAATAATTCCGGTAAAAATATCGCTAAAATCATCAAAATACCGAAAATTGGCCACAAAATATCCTTTAAAATATCCACAAGAAATTCCCTTGGAATAACTTGAAATTTACTTTGAAATGCGTAACTAAACACCTTACGGATGCCTTAAAATATAATTTAAAAATCCTAGGAGAGATCTTGGAATTTCTTTTAAAAATGAGCGAATAGTAAGACCTTAGAAGTCCATGAATTATTGTTAAAGATAAGTGATTGAAGAGCCTTGGTAAGACCTTGGAAAATTTTCTTAAAGTCGCTTCAACTGTTCGAAATATTTTTTAAGAGGTCTTGAAATATTTTTTTAAAAATCCACAGCTAAAGAGCCTTACAGAGTCCACAAAATAATTTTTTTTAAAAATCCACAGCTAAAGAGCCTTACAGAGTCCACAAAATATTTTTTTAAATCCACGACTAAATGCCCTGAAAGGCCCTAAAATTTGCTTTAAAAATACGCAACTAAGTAGCCTTAGAGACCCCTTGAAATATTTTTTAAAAAAATATCGAAATAAGATCCTTGGAGAGTCCTTGGAAATTCTTAAATAGATGGGCCTTAGAAGACCTTTAAAAATTCTTAAATGTACGTGAGGAAAGAGCCACCGCTCAAAAGCCTTGGAGGGCCCGTAGACAGTTATTTACAACCAAATGTTCTCGAGATTTTTAGACTATTGTTAAAAATCCATGATGGGGTTAAATCCTTAGATGGGTTTAAAAAATCTTAAAAATCCTCGACAAAATGAGTCTGTGGAGGCCTTCAAATATTTGTTAAATATTAACGACTAAATTTTTCTTAAAGGCTCTACATGGCCCGGGGAAGGCTTGAAATATTTTTTTAAGAATCCTAAAAAAATTCAGGACTTAATTTCATTGGGGAGACCCTAAAGTATTCTTTAAAAATCCGCTATTAAACGGACCTTGAAATGTTATTGAAAACCCTATGACTAAATGGTCCGGGAGAGGCCTTAAAATATCCTATAGAGACCCACGACTGAATGGCCGTAGGAAATCCTTGAAATATTAAAAACACGACTGAGGGGCCCTAATAGGTCTTGAAATATTAGAAGAAAAATCACAACTGAAGAGCTTCAAAGAGTCCTTGCGATATCCTTTAATAATTTTAAACTAGATGGGGCAGTAAAGACCTTGACCTTGGTCTTAAACTATTCTTTAAAATTCAAAACTAAACGGCCCGGGAGAGTCATTGAAATATTCAATAAAACATCATTTCAAAAAAAATCCGACAAAATTCCCTGAAGAGGCCATTGAAATTTTTGGGAAAATGATGTGCTGAAATACTCTTTAAATATCGGTACCATAACAATTAACAATTCACGACTGAAGATCCATATATGGGCCTTTGAAAATTCCTCATTTTCAGCTCTAGGGATGACTTAACAAATATTTTAAAACTTAAAAAAAAATCGGCCTGGAGATACTTAACGTATTTCTCAAGAAATCCGCGGCTAAAGACGCACGAAGAATTCTTAAAGTATTCTCGAAATATTCCTTAAATCACCGCCAACTAAATGACCAGGTAGAGGCCTGGAGATTTTCATAAAAAAAGCTTTGAGTTGCCTTGAAATATTCCTCCAAAAGACTTGCTCCAAATTCCAGTAGAAAGTAATATTCGCTCCAAGTCGAGCGGGAGCACTCTTGAGAGTGGAAAAAAAAAACAAAAGGAACAAAACTCTTTTTTCCGGCTTGGTATGAATAAGGGCTTGCAGGCATTGATCGTTTTAGAGTGGTAGCAAAATTCGTTCGAAAACGAGTAGGAGCAGATTCTACACCTGCCGAGACCTATTTTGGTATTTCTCACGCCGTTGCTGTATTTCTATGTATATGTATTTTCAGAAGCCACAGTAGCAAACGAAACAAAACTAAATATGGGGAAAAGCATTGCCGCTCCATAGTTCGGTACACCAGTTCCTAAAAGTATGATTAATTTCATACATTTCATATTACTCATACACAGAATTTTCATATAAACGACCGGTGTCCACAGAACTAGATACGGAACTAGTTCGTTGGATCAAACTGGAATGACATGCCTGTAATTATACCCTACAACACTATGTGTTGGGGGTATTATAAGTTTGATTGGGCCAGAAATTATGTAACACCACGAAATATTGATTTCCCACATAGGAAAGTATATATGGATCTTCCTATCTCGCCGAGCTGAGTCGATCTAGCTATGTATGTCCGTCCGTCCGTCTGTCCGTCTGTCCATGTTAATTTGTAATCACTCTACAGGTCGCAATTATGGTCCGATCTTCACGAAATTTAAAATGGAGGTGGGGCCTGGGTCAGAATAGAACCCTATTTCTTTTGGAGATGATCGCATAATATTTAGGGGTTGAAGTGGACCAAAAACTGAAAAAATTCTTTATTTTGCACTTGCTCTACAGGTCGCAATTATAGACCAATCGACGCGGAATTTCGCATGTAGCTAGAGGTTAGGGCTGGCAAGAAGCCTACCCATTTGGGTGGTCATCGGATAATATTTAGCGGGTAAAATAGATCATATCTTTTTTGTTGAAAAAATTCAAAATTTTTCATTAAACCGCGAATATTTTAAATCTCGGCGAAATCACAAAGCCATGATAAGGTTACTTCTGATCTTTACATTGATGTTTACATCCAACAAAACGGATATATAGCAAAATATGTGCGATATATATGCTTATAAAAGAAGATATGCTTGAAAAATCTCTAATATATCGAGAACGGCTGAACTGATTTCGACAGTTCTCATTAATTCAGAATGGCCTATTGGCAGGAAAGAAAAAACGTCTAAAAAATCGCATAAAAATATGTCTTTAAAGATGAAAATATTGATTTTGTAAAATTTTCTCATATTTTTTCAATTTTGTCACATTTTTGGCATATTTTCATTTTGAATTAAACATTTGGTAATATTTCTACAGCTAACAAAACTAAGTAGTTAGGATATCAGGATATCATATACAGATCTCATTTATGGCCCGATCCTTACGAAATTTTGCATGGGGATAAGATGAGGGTTAGAATAGAAGCCTACTCTTTTTGGAGATGATCGTCATATATTTAGGGGTTGAAATGGACCAAAAAACTTCAAAATTGTCAGCAGGTCGTAATTATCGCCCGATACTCACGCACATTTGAATGGGGTTACCGGACATTGCAAACGCCAAGCAGTTTTGGATGGCCATCCAAAAATATTCAATATGTGAAGGAGTTTGCCAACTTTTGTAGACAAAATAGGAAAATGTCCATTCCAGTGACTTTTTTGGAGAATTCACAAATACAGGAAAGACGCACTTCTGACTATTTCGTTAACGCTGATTTCGTTGAAGAATATAGTAAAATATATGTATCTCATATAGATGCGTTTCAGTCAAAAACCAATAATAAATGTTAATCTTTTGCCCCTTCTGAGAGATTATAGGTCTTTGGGTAATATTGGTTCCAGATCTAGGAAGACCATTTACTTGCAACATCTACAAATAAATTGGAAATGAGCAAATTATTTTAAGTTGCTATTATTCGAAAATTAGAGAACGAAACCTGATGGTTTTCTTTTATAATTTGTAACAATATCTTGTGGAATTCTTTCGAGTATCTCGCCTATATAAACTGTATCGTTTATTATAGTGTTGTAGGGTATTCAACGGTCGGCCCCGCTCGACTGTAGCCTTTGCTTACTTGTTTAAATAAGCCTTTGAAGACATTGAAATATTCATAAACATACGTGGTCAGAGAGGCTTGGATAGGCCTTCAAATGTTTTTTCTTAAAGCCACCGCCTTTGGAAAATTATAATCCACTACTAAATTCCCTCAAGATTTTTAAAATATCGTTAAAAACTATTTTTATAAATCCACGACAAAATTGGAGACCTTCGCATATTTATTCAATACCAAGACTAAATGGCTCGGAGAGGCCTCGAAATATTTGTTAAGAATCAACGACTAAAAATCCTTGGAGGGGAGTTGAATTCTCGAAAAAATTCTTAAAAAAAAAACGCGACAGAAATGTTATTTAAAAATCTATGACTAAATGGTCATGGAGAGGCTTTGATATATCCTTTGCAAACATTTCACGACTTAATGGCCCTAGAAAGTCTTTGAAATATTTAAAAAAACGACTAAATAGCCCTAATATATCTTGAAATATTCGTTAAAATATTACAGCTAAGGAGCTTTAAAGAGTCCTTTATAAATTTAGGACTAAATAGGACAGTAGGGAACATGAAATATGTCACGAAGTGGTCTTGAAATATTCTTTAAAATCCAGGAATAAATGGTCCTGGGTCAAATGGTCTTCGAAATATTAAAAAAAAAACGTCAACCATACTCGACAAAATGCCCTGAATAAGCCTTGGGATATAATTGAAAATTATCGGAAATATAATCCTTGGGAGGTCCTGAAATACTCTAAAAAAATATGTGCCTTATTGTTCATGGAGAGACCCTGCCCTATTCTTTAACAATACACGCCTTTTAGGGACATTTAAATACTCTCTATAATCAGCCCTAGAGACAATTTATAAAATATATTGCAACTCCAGAGAAGCATATTCTTCAAAATCCGCGGCTAAACATGCCTGAAAAAGCTCTGAAACATTCTCGAATTTTTCCCTAAATGCTGAGAATCAAATTAACAGGTAGAGACCTTGAAATATTCATACAATTCTACGACTAAAATGTCCTTAGTTGCCTTGAAATATTTATCAAAAACAAGCCTCCGAAATACTCGCTCGAATTTGAGTTAAAAGTGAAACTCGCTCCAAGTCGAGCGGGAGCACTCTTGAGAGTAGAAAAAAAACAAAAGGAACAAAAGTTTTTTTTCCGGCTTCGTACGAATAAGGGCTTGCAGGCTTTGATCGTTTTAGAGTGGTAGCAAAATTCGTTCGAAAACGAGTAGGAACAAATTCTACACCTGCCGAGACCTATTTTGGTATTTCTCACACCGTTGCTGTATTTCTATGTATGTGTATTTTCACACACAAAATCCACTGGACTCTTGCTGCATCCGTTTTCCCGTCGTTGATTTTGAGAGAACTTTAAATATTCTATAAAAATCTAAAAATCTAAATCTAAATATTTTTTTTCCAGGTATTAAACCACATTCAAACCAATTTACCTAGCCTTGAACTTCATTACGATTCCTTGAATTTAACAATTAAATATTTTTTTTGTAAAATTCAACCACATTTTTTCTCTGTGAAATTTGTATTTTCCAAATATATCTTAATCTAGGCAATCGTTTTTGTTACCCCCTCCCCTCCTTACCCGGCTAAATACCGCATAAACAACAAATTTCAAACTTCAAAAACAAACGACAAAAATTTTGGCGTGCAGTTGTTTTGTGGTTGAGACATAGATACCAGAGAGGGCGAGAGAGAGAGAACGAGCGCGGCATGTCACACAGAATGTTGAAATTAATCAGACATCTGTCTGCTTGTCTTTATGGTTGGCTGACAGACAGACAGACAGACATCCAACCAGGCAAACAGGCATTTCTAATAGAACTTCATTTACCTTCAAAAGTTAATGCACTCTCTCTCTCTCCCTTTGCCTTTGTCGCTCTTCCTCTCTCTCTGCCACTGTATCTGTTTGTCGGCTTTGCGTTTTTGGCAGACAGTACAACAGATGCTTAACTGGTCGGGATTAAAATAGTTTTGCAACTATAATTAATTAATTTTAATTTAAGTTGAAATGTAGGGCGGGGAGATGAGGTGGGGAAAGGGGAAGGGGGGTGAGTAACTGATTCCGCTGACATGCAAAGTTTATATCCAATGGGGAAGCATGTGATAGGGATTAGTTGCTTAATTGGGCCAAATACCTTGGAATTCAATTAAATTGCAAATTTAAAAATTCGCTAGAAAAATTAAATTGAATATTATTTAGAGGAATTATTCAAAGCCTACTTTGAGGGGCATTATAGAGAATTTTGAAAGGAATTTTCCAAAGCCTCTCACGAGGATTGAATCGTGGATTTTTCAAGGAAGTTTCGAAGCTTATCTTGAGGTCTATAATTTTTTTCAAGGAATTTGTCCATCTAAGGGATTTTTCAAAGTCCACAGTGAGATCAAAAAAGAGCATAACTTTGGGTTTTTAAATATTCTTTTTAAGTCTGCCGTCGTGGACTTTTAAAAGCATTTTAGAACCCTATCTTGAGGACTTTTCAGAAATATTTCAATGTCAAAAGAACATGAGCATTTTTAATAGCTATGTTGAATAATGTGAATGTGAATTTTTAGATATTTTTTTCGTAGTCAATTTTGAAGTCTATAATCGTAAATTTTCAAAGAATATTAAAAAAATTAAATATTTAAATTTGAATATTTCAAGGCTGTCCAAAGTGGATTCAAAACGACTATTTAAGGGCCCCTAAACGCAGGTTTTCAAGAGATTATTTCAATGACTATAAATGTGGATTTTAAAAATATATTTCAAGTGGATATCTAGAGAGAATTTAAAGACCCCTAAATGAGGAATTTTAAAGAATATTCCCAGGCCCCCAAACTTGAACTTTTTAAGGAACATTCCCAGCCCCAAACCAAGGCCCCCAAATGTGGATCTCTCAAGAATATGCCAAAGCCCCCAAAAGCGGATTTTTAAAGAATATATCAAAGCCCCATAAACCTGGATTTTTAAAGAAGGTATCAAGGCCCCATAAACGTGTATCTTTAAAAAATATTCCCTGGCCCCCAAACGTGGATCTTTAAAAAATATTCCCAGGCCCCATAAACGTGGATTTTTAAAGAATATTCCCAGGCCCCCAAACGTGGATTTTTAATGAATATATCGAGGTCCCATAAACGCGGATTTTTAAAGAATATTCCCAAGCCCCATAAAACGTGGATTTTTGAAGAATATTCCCAAGCCCCATAAAACGTGGATTTTTGAAGAATATTCCCAGGCCCCATAAAACGTGGATTTTTAAAAAAATATATTAAGGCCTCATAAACGCGGATTTTTTAAAAAAATATATCAAGGCCCCGGATTATTTTAAAGCCCGTAAATATGGATTTTTTAAGAATGCTTGTAGGCTCCCAAACGTGGATTTTTAAAGAATATTTCAAAGCCTCCTAACTTGGTTCCTAAAAAATATTTCTAGGCCCACAGAAGACCTGTTGAAGATATTCTATCCAAAGAAGACCAGACAAAGGTTTTTTTAGTCATTGAAGACCTGAAGAAGGTCTTTTAGTCATAGAAGACCTGTAGAAGATCTTCGATCAATAGAAGGTCTTCAATCTATCTTTTCACGGAAGACCTGCAGAAGGTCTTACGTCTATAAAAGACATGTAGAAGGTCTTATATTCCTGAAAGTCATATGAAAGTTCTAGAAGTCCTAAAGAAGTTATTTTATTCATTGAAGACCTCTAGAAGGACTTCCATCCATAGATGACATGTAGAATGCCTTCCATCATTAAAAGACCTGCAGAAGGTCTTCTTTCCATAGAAGACATGTAGATGGTATTCTATTCATAAAAGGCCTGTAGAAGGTCTTCTAGCCATAGAAGAACTGAAGAAGGTCTTCTAGCTACAGAAGGCCTCTAGATTTTCTTCCTGCTATAGAAGGCATGTAGTCATTAAAGACCTGAAGAAGGTCTTTTAGCCATAGAAGACCTGAAGAAGTTATTCTAGTCATAGAAGACCTGAAAAAGGTCTTCTAGTCATAGAAGACCTGAAAAGGTCTTCTAGTTATAGAAGACCTGAAAAGGTCTTCTAGTCATAGAAGACCTGAAGAAGGTCTTCTAGTCATAGAAAACCTGAAAAAGGTCTTCTAGTCATAGAAGACCTGAAGAAGGTCTTCTAGTCATAGAAGGCCTGAAGAAGGTCTTCTAGTCATAGAAGACCTGAAGAAGGTCTTCTAGTCATAGAAGACCTGAAGAAGGTCTTCTAGTCATAGAAGACCTGAAGAAGGTCTTCTAGTCATAGAAGACCAGTAGAAGGTCTTCTAGTCATGAAAAAATTCTGGAGAAGGTCTTCGATCAATAGAAGGTCTTCAATTTATCTCTTCACGGAAGACCTGCAGAAGGTCTTAGATCTATAGAAGATATGTAGAAGGTCGTATGATCCTGGAAGACCTATGGAAGTTCTAGAAGTCCTGAAGAAATTATTTTATCCATTAAATACCTCTTGAAGGTCTTCCGTCCATAGAAGATATGTATAATGGCTTCAATCCTTAAAAGACCTGCAGAAGGTCTTCTTTCCATAGAAGAAATGTAGATTGTCTTCTATACATAGACGACCTATAGAAGGTCTTCTATTCATAAGAGGCCTGTAGAAGGTCTTCTAGCCATAGAAGAACTGAAGAAGGTCTTCTAGCTACAGAAGGCCTCTAGATTTTCTTCTTGCCATAGAAGGCCTGCAGAAGGTCTTCTATCCATAGAAGACCTGAAAAAGGTCTTCTAGTCGTCTTCTGAAGAAGGTCTTCTAGTCATAGAAGACCTGAAGAAGGTCTTCTAGTCATAGAAGATCTGGAGAAGGTCTTCTTTCCATAGAAAACTAGTAGAAGGTCTTCTAGCCATAATAAACCTGTAGAGGCTCTTCTGGTCGTAGAAGACCTGAAGAAGATCATTTAGCCATAGAAGATTTTTAGAAGGTCTTCTAGTCATAGAAAATCTTTAGAAGGTCTTCTTGCCATATAAAACCTGTATGAGGTCTTCTATTCATAAAATACCTGCTGAAGGTCTTATATTCATGAAGGACCTGTAGCAGGTCTCCTATCCATAGAAGAATCGGCAGAATGTATTCTATCCATAGAAGACCTGAAGAAGGTCTTCTTATCATAGAATAACTTTAGAAGGTCCTCTAGCCATAGAATACCTAGAGATGGTATTCTAGCCTATAGATGGTGTTTTAGCCATATAAGACCGGCAGATAGTCTTCTACCCATAGAAAACTTGAAGGTGTTCTAGCCACATAGTGTCCTTTATAAATCAGAAGAATCCATAGAGGACCTGTCTTTTATAAATAAAGGACCTATATAAGGTCTTCTATCTACAAAAGCCCTGTTAAAGGTCTTTTATCCATAGAAGACCTGTAGATGATTTTCAATTCAGAGAAGACTGGCAAAAGATCTCCTATCCATAGAAGATAGATTTTAAAGTTCCGTATAGTGGATTTTTAAAGAATATGTCCAACTCCTTTAATTTTAAAGTCTCAAGGGAAAATTTACCCAAAAACCCTTTAAGACTTTTCAAGCATTTTACATTTAACAAATAAACCCCTTTTTTGAAAAAAAAAAGAGATTTCCTATTCTATTCCGATACCCTACATAATTTAGCCATTTGCATATTCTATTGCCTTGATTGTATTCTACATTCGTTTTTTTTCAGTTGGGTAATAAATAACTATTATTTTATGGCCATGATGTGCGAAACTTGAATTGAATAACTAATGTCATGGCTGGCACTGAAAACCAACAACAACAGCAACAAATAAAAGAGGAACCCATCATAACCTCTATAAAATATTATTTTAAGTGTAATGAAGTGAATAAAAAAATATTTTTTATACAAAAAAACCAACAACAACAGGCATCCCATAACCCTGGAAATCCGAAGACACATACGCCGAGTTAAGGCGAAAAATAGGACTTATTTAAGGATTTTCCCAACGTATTTCTCTCCATAGATTTTCAAAATCCTTTGGCCAATTCTTTTGCTAGGCCAGCGTAGGTGGGTGGTTGTGGTGGTGTTGGCAGGGGGGTAAATTACAACCTCAATGACTGGTTTTAACTACCCATTACCCAGAAAAGGATAATCCCGGAGAAAACCTTTACACATTTCCACCTCAGGTTTGCCTAACGAAGAAAAAAAGAGATATTCAATTTTATATTCAATTTTTAATATCTTTTCGCAGAAGGAAGTGCCATAGTCTGGCACTGAGTCTTTTTTTATCAATAGTCTTAATTTCCTTTTTGCCACTTTTGTTTTTTTCCCTCTGCTGCTTCTTCTCCTAGTTTGTTTTTTTTGGTGTTATGTTTGGGTGCGTGCTTCGTAGGGTTATGTATATGCGAAAATATGATATTTTTTCTTTGCCCGCTCGTGGCATTCTTCATTTAAGCTTTTACAACAAACACAACATCTTCAAAAACCGGAAGGAAGTGTATTTGTACATCTTATCGTTGTAACAACACTCTTGTAATCCCGACAACGAAAATATGAAGGACTTTTGTTCCTTTTTTTCCCTGTTCGCTTTCTTTACGCCACTTAAGTGTTAACGAAATGATGGGTTGAAGAGTGTGAAGGAAAGGGAGAGGGCGGTGGTGGAACCGAGATTTGTTTTTCCAGCGAAAGGGAAATTCCCAAAACGAATCACATGGCTAAGGATTTGTTGAAGGAAAATGGAAAGGAAGGGGGATGGGTGGTGGGGCTCATGTTTCTATTAGGAATTTAATCAAAGTTGTTTGCAACAGACTTCGGAGCGTATGAGTAATTGACTGTTTTCCCTTTGAGTAATTATACGCAAGGGGAGACCCATTTTGAGGGCTGCACTATGGGTAAAAAGCATGATTTTTTGGCATAAAGTCATTTTTTTTTTGGTTTCATATTTTGAAATTTAACTGATTTCCTAAATGTAGATACCCATATTAGAAAAAAAAAATGTTTAATATCAATACGGGTGGCAACCCTTTTTTGCTGGCGAGCTTTTAAAGTCAGCTGTTTGAAAGTCACTTTGTTTTGGTACAACTGGCGGTAAAGATCAGCTAAGTTCAAGTGCTTCTGATTTGACAAAATTGAAAAAAATAAAATGTGTAATTATGGAAAACGTTAGTGCAGGTATGTACAATTAAGACGAGGTGCCCTTTTTGTCATAATTGTCCGTTGTTGTAATACTGTGAATTGTTTCGTTTATGTATAGCTTTATATAAAATCTATAAATTGTAGTTGTGTTCCGTGGAGTGTAACTTGTGAATGGCAAAGCATTGCAAAAAGGTATAAATGCCAAGTTATTAACAAAAGTGTGTTAATTAATGAGTAACTAGCCTTTTTTGTTCTATTTTGTGCCAACACGTGTTTTGCAGATAAACATGTGTTTGTCCATGTAGCGCTTATTGAAATTTGGAAAAGCAACAATCGCTCAGAAGATGCACTTGTGAAATATGTGTTACAGAATATCAATAATATCAGTTTAAATGAAGACCAAATGCGTTTGATATCAAAACAAGTGAAAGATTTTGTTAATTATATAAAAAAGCATTTGCCAATGTGCATCCGTAAACTAGAGCGATTTAAAACTAAACATTCAAAATGGCTTAGCAAAAGTATAATTATTGTAATGAATGAGCAGTATGTTTCTCCAAATCATCATAGCCGATCGGCCAGATCGGCTATATAGCAGCTACATAAGAAATAGTGCCCCAAATCATATGAAAATTCGTAAGTCATCTTGGGGGGCTTAAAAAATGAATACAAACCAAATTTCACTTCAATAGCTTCATAAACAAAAAAGTTGGGTCAAATCGGCCAGATCGGTTATATAGCAGCTATATGAAATAGTGCCCCAAATCATATGAAAATTCGTAGGTCATTTTGGGGGCATAAAAAATGAATACAAACCAAATTTCACTTCAATAGCTTCATAAACAAAAAAGTTGGGTCAAATCGGCCAGATCGGCTATATAGCAGCTATATGAAATAGTGCCCCAAATCATATGAAAATTGGTAGGTCATCTTGGAAGCATAAAAAATGCATACAAACCAAATTTCAATTCAATAGCTTTGAAATTAGAGTTTATGCCAAAATAAACGTAAAAAAACCCATAGTGGGCTGGCGAAAACGGGTTGATATTTATAGCTGGTTCAAACTAATGGAAGAGTTGTGAAATGAAGTCCTGTAGGAGGTATTCCTGCCAAAGAAGACCTATAGAAAGTCTTCGGTTCACAGAAGGCCTGTAGAATGCCACCTATCCGTAGAAGAGCTTAAGAAAGTCTTCTAGCCGTAGAAGAGCTATAGAAGGTCTTTTAGCCGTACAAGACCTGTAGAAGGTATTCCAGCCATAAAAGAACTATAGAAATTTTCTAGTCATAGAAGGTTTCTAAAAGGCTTTCAGTCCATAGAGAACATGTAGAAGATATTCGGGTAAGAAAGGCCCTTAGAAAATTTTCGGTCGATAGAAGACCTGTTGAAGGTCTTCGCTTCTTAGAAGACCTGTTGAAGGTTTTCGTTTCATAAAAGACCTGTTTAGAGTTTTCTAGCCATAGAAGACTTGTAGAAGGTCATCTAGCCATAGAAGACTGGTTGATGGTCTTATAGCCATAGAAGACATTAATATAGTCTTTCAGCTCTAAAAAGCCTGTAGAAAGTCTTCCAGCCATAGAAGACATGTTGAAGGACTTCTAGTCATAGAAAACCTTTAGAGTGTTTTCCAGGCATAGAAGACCTGTAGAAGATATTCGGTGCCTAGAAGGCCTCTTGAAGGTCTTCTAGCCATAGAAGAGCTGCAAAAGGTCTTGTAGCCATAGGCGGCCTGTAGAATGTCTTCTAGTCATAGAAGACATCTAGAAGGTCTTTTATCAAAATAGAAGGTCTTCAATCCGTGGAAGAAATCTAGCAGGTATTCCAGCCATAGAATGCCTAAAAGGCTTTCTAACTGTAAAGAGCCTGAAGAAGGTTTTCTTGTCATTAAAAGCCTGAAGAAAGTTTTCTTGCCATAAAAAGCCTGAAGAAGGTCTTATAGCAGATCTGTAAAAGGTCTTGTAGCCATAGAAGACATGTAGAACGACTTATATTCAATGAAGACTTTCAGGTGGTCTTCGGTCCATTGAAGACCTGTGGAAGGTCTTTGTTCCTTAGAAGACCTGTAGAAGGTCTTCTAGCCATAGAAGACTTGTGGAAGGTCTTCTGGCCGTAGAAGACTTGTGGGAGGTCTTCTAGCCATTGAAGAAGGTCCTATGACCATAGAAGACTTGTGGAAGGTCTTCTGGTTATAGAAGAACTATAGAATGTCTTCTATCCATAAAAGACCTGTGGAAGCTCTTCTAGTCATTGAAGACTTATGGAAGGTCTTCTAGCCATTGAAGACTTGTAGAAGGTATTCTAACCATAGAAGACCTGAAGAAGGTCTTCTAGACATAGAAGATCTGTAAAAGGTTTTCTAGACATAGAGACCAGTAGAAGGTCTCCTAGCCATAGCAGACATTCAGAAGGACTTCTATTCAGGGAACACCTGTAAAAGGTCTTCTAGCCATAGAAGACCGGTAGAAGGTCTTCTAGTCATAGAAGACCCATAGTAGGTCTTCTAGCCCTTGAAGATCCGTAGTAGTTCTTCTAGTCATTAAAGACCCCTAGAAGGTCTTCTAGACATATAAGAACTGTAGAAGGTCTTCTGGCCATAGAAGACCCGTAGTAGGTCTTTTAGCCATTAAAGACCCGTAGTAGATCTTTTAGCCATTAAAGACCTGTGAAAGGTCTTCTAGCCATAGGAGACTTGTAAAAGGTCGTCCATCTATATAAGACCTATACACGGTCTTCTAGCCATAGAAGAACTGTAAAGTGTTTTTCCAGTCATAAAAGACCTGTAGAAGGTCTTCTCGCCATAAAAGACCTGTAGAAGATCGTCGGTTCATAGACATGTTGAAGGTCTTGTGCCAAGGAGGACATGTAGAAGGTCGCCTAACCACAGAAGACCTGTTGAAGGTCTTCCAGCCATAGAGAACTCGTAGAAGGTCTTCTAGCCATAGAAGACGTACAGAAGGACTTCTAGCCATTGAAGACCTATAGAAGGTCTTCTAGCCACAGAAGGCCTGTGGAAGGTCTTCTAGCCACAGAAGACCTGTAGAAGGTCTTCTACCCACAGAAGGCCTGTGGAAGGTCTTCCAGCCAAAAAGGACCTATGAAATATCTTCTATCCATGAAAGACTTGTTATAGGTCTTAAGGTCTATGAACGTGGATTTTCAAAGAATAGCTTCCTAAATTTGGATTTTATGAGAATATTTCAAAGCCCTTCAAGGTCCCTGAACGTGGATTTTTTAAAAAAATATTCCCAGGCCCCATAAACGTGGATTTTTTTAAAAAAATATTCCAAGGTCCCATAAACGTGGATTTAAAAAAAATATTCTCAGGCCCCATAAACGTGGATTTAAAAAAAAATATTGCCAGGTCCCATAAACGTGGATTTAAAAAAAAAATGTTCTCAGGCCCCATAAACGTGGATTTAAAAAAAAATATTGCCAGGTCCCATAAACGTGGATTTAAAAAAAAAAATATTCTCAGGCCCCATAAACGTGGATTTAAAAAAAATATTGCCAGGTCCCATAAACGTGGATTTAAAAAAAATATTGCCAGGTCCCATAAACGTGGATTTAAAAAAAAAAAAAATATTCTCAGGCCCCATAAACGTGGATTTTTAAAGAATTATTCAAAGCCTTTTCCAAAGTCTCCTCAGAGTTTTGAGGACTTTTTTTCATATCCTCTGATGTCCTCTCACTCTGCAATTGTTTATACTTGAATTTTCAGGAAACAATTCTAATTTTACAAAAATTTGAAATTCTTTGCTGAACTTTGATTTTTAAAGACTATTTCCTTTTTCCAGTAATTCCCAGCACACGTGTATAGCTTCATGAACCTGTACTCCAAACATTACATGTGTATTTAAAATAAATGTCTTCTGTCTGCAGTGACTCTGTTACCCAGTAACCTGCCAAAGCATTTCAAAAATGCCGTCAAGTAATTTATTACCCGACCTTTTTTTTTCTTTTCTCCAAAATTAAAAAGCACCTTACTTTTCGACATCTTTAAAATGCATATTTAAACTGTCATTCTAGTTTGGAATTTACATTACTTCTAGCTGCTGACTTTCGTACTTTATTTATTTACACGTTGCTTTTTCGCTGTTGCCGTTGTGTGTGTGTGTTTGTGCGTTTTTTTTTGCCAAAGGTCCCTCTCTAGTCCCTTTTTAGCGTTTTTATGATTTTTTTTTCATTTGTTCCATTCGCTTTTAAATTATGTCTTCATTTTTTTTGTTGCTGTTTCAAAGTAAAGTGATAATATTCTCACTGAATCTGTCTGTGCTATATACGCTCGCACACACACAGAGCACAGCGCGTGGTACCACCAGGCACACGCACCCACACACACACATAAACACAGGAAAATATACTTTAATTTAAAAAATTTCACACTGCTGCTGATGCTGATGTGTCTTTAGGATATACCTCAATTTTCGCTCGCTCGCTCGCTCTCTTCCTCTCCGTTTTGGTGCTGTTAAAGTGTTTCAAACAGCATCATTAATACCGTGTTTGTGTTTGTGCAGCATGTACGTGTGTGTGTGTGTGTCAGTGTGCGTGTGCCAAAGTAAAGTTTGTGCGAAAGTCCCTCAAGGCAACATTGCATCGGTTTGTTGGAATACACTTTTCGAAAAGAGAGAGAAGAGAGCATAGAAAAATTGCAAAAAAAAAAATAATTAATAAATTTTCGGAACAAAACTTTGCAAATAATTTAGAATATTAGACAAATTTTGTTAGTTGAATTAGTAGAACAATTTACAATTAGAAGTTGTGGGGAAAATTTAAAGAAAAAAATTCTAATGGAAGTTGTGGCAAGAAGGGTGGGGGGAATGCCTAAATGGACTATGAATGAGTCCTAAAGAAGCTATAAATATTCCTTTGTTATATACGTTGCTAGAGCTCAGGTTAATCTTTGAAAACCCTTTAAATATGTTAAAGCTCAGGAGAAGCTTTGAAAATCCTTAAAGATCCGTGGTGTAAAAGCTTAGGAGAGTCTTTAAACAAGTCCTTGAAAATCCTCGGCGCTAGAACTTAGAAGAGGCTTTGAAAAAACCTAAAAATTAGCGGCGCTAGAAATCAGGAGGGGCTCTAAAAAAGCCCTTAAAATCCACGACGATAGATCACAGGAAGGGGTTTGAAAAAGTCCTTAAAAACCCACGACGCTAGGACTAAGATAGGACTTTGCAAAGTTCCTTGAAAGCTCGCCCTAAAACTCAGGAGGTATTTTGAAAAAATCCTTTAAAATCCACGATCCTACAATCTTAAAGATCCATGGTGTAAGAGTTTAGGAAAAACGTCAGGAAAAAGTCCTTAACTCAGGAGGGACTTAAAAAAAATCCTTCAAAAACCCACGGCGCCAGAGCTCGGGAGTGGCTTTGGAAATATCCTTAAAAGTTCACCCTAAAACTCAGGAGTCGCTTTGAGAAAAAACTTAAACACGGCCTTGGAACTCAAGAGGATCTTTGAAAAAGTCCTTGAAAATCGACGTTGCTAGAACTCAAGAGGTGCTTTGAAAAAGTCCTTAAAATCCACGGGACAAGAACTTAGGAGGGATTTTAAAGGAGTCCTTTAAATACACGGCGTTTGAGCTGAGGAGGGACTTAAAAAATAGCCTAAAAATCCATGGAATTTAAACTCAGGAGGGACTTAGAAAAAATCCTTTAAAATCCGACCCTAGAACTTAGGGGAGGCTTTGAAAAATTCCTTAAAAATCCACGGTGCTAGAAATGAGGAGGGTCTCAAGAAGCCCTTAAAATCCACGACGGTAGAACACAGGAAGGGGTTTGAAAAAGTCCTTAAAAACCCACTATGCTAGGACTAAGTTGGGACTTTGAAAAGTTTCTTGAAAGCTTGCCCTAAAATTCAAGAGGTGTTTAAAAAAAAACCTTTAAAATCCACTGCCCTACAACCGTAAATATCCATGGTGTAAGAGTTTAGGAAAGAAGTCAGGAAAAGTCCTTAAAAATTCCTTAAGTCAGGAGGGACTTAAAAAATGTCCTAAAAACCCCACGGCACCAGAACTCGGGAGTGACTTTGAAAATATCCTTAAAAATTCACCCTAAAACTCAGGAGGGACTTTGAGAAAAAACTTAAACATCCAAGGGCTTGGAACTCGGGAGGGTCTTTGAAAAATTCCTTGAAAATCGAGAACTCAGGGGGATTTTAAAAGAGTCCTTAAAATCCACGACGTTAGAACTAAAATACACGGCGTTAGAACTAAGGAGGGACTTTAAAAAAGTCCTTTAAAATCTACGGCGCTGGACCTCAGGAGGGACTTTGAAAAAGTCCCTAAAAATCCACGGCCCTAGAACTCAGGAGGGGCTTTGAAAATGTCTTAAAAATCCAAGAGGGCATTTGAAAATATTCTCAAAAATCCACGGCGTTAGAACACTGGATTGAATTTGAAAAAGTCCCTAAAAAGTCCCTAAAAATCCACGTGACAAGAACTCAGGAGGGGCTTTAAAGGAGTCCTTAAAAATCAACGGTACTAGGACCCCAGATTCATTTTGAAAAATCCTCAAAAAGTCCTTACAATTACACGACACTTGAAGTAAGGAGGTCCTTGAAATTCCATGGCCCTAGAACTCAGGAGAGGCGTTGAAAGATTAATTAAAAATCCCCGACGCAAGAAATCGGGGGGGCCCTTGAAAAATTCCTTAAAAATTCACGGCGTTAGAATTCAAGAGGGTTTTTGAAAAAGTCCACTGCTTTACAATTCAGAAGGTGCGTTGAAAAAATTCCAAAAAATTCACCTAAAACTCAGGAGGGGCCTTGAAAAAATTCTTAAAAATCCAAGGCCTTAGAACCCAGGAGGAACTTTGAAAATGTCCTTAAAATCCAGAGCGCTTGAAAAAGTCCTTTAAATCAACGGCCCTACAACTCAGGATGGATTTTGAAGAAGTCCTGAAAAGCCCGTAAATGGTCTTAAAAAATATACGGCCCTAAAACTCAGGAAAAAGTCCTAAAAATCCACGGAACTAGAAATCCAAGTCTAGGGGCTGGAAAATATCGACGATAAAAAATCGACGAATATCCTTAAAAAATCCAATTTTAGGGTTAGGAAATATCGATCGACGAATATCTTTAAAAAATCCAATTTTAGGGGCTTGGAAATATCGACGATTAAAAATCGACGAATATCCTTAAAATATTCAATTTTAGGGGCTGGGAAATATCGACGATTTAAAATCGACGAATATCCTTAAAAAATCCAATTTTAGGGGCTGGGAAATATCGACGATTAAAAATCGACGAATATCCTTAAAAAATCCAATTCCTATTCCTAAATCCCAATTTTAGGGGCTGGGAAATATCGACGATTAAAAATCGACGAATATCCTTAAAAAATCCAATTTTAGGGTTAGGAAATATCGATCGACGAATATCTTTAAAAAATCCAATTTTAGGAGCTTGGAAATATCGACGATTAAAAATCGACGAATATCCTTAAAATATTCAATTTTAGGGGCTGGGAAATATCGACGATTTAAAATCGACGAATATCCTTAAAAAATCCAATTTTAGGGGCTGGGAAATATCGACGATTAAAAATCGACGAATATCCTTAAAAAATCCAATTCCTATTCCTAAATCCCAATTTTAGGGGCTGGGAAATATCGACGATTAAAAATCGACGAATATCCTTAAAAAATCCAATTTTAGGGGCTGGGAAATATCGACGAATATCCTTAAAAAATCCAATTTTAGGGGCTGGGAAAAATCGATCGACGAATACCCTAAAAAATCCAATTTTAGGGGCAGGGAAATATCGACGATTTAAAATCGACGAATATCCTTAAAAAATCCAATTTTAGGGGCTGGGAAATATCGACGATTAAAAATCGACGAATATCCTTAAAAAATCCAATTTTAGCGGCAGGGAAATATCGACGATTTAAAATCGACGAATATCCTTAAAAAAATCCAATTTTAGGGGCTGGGAAATATAGACGAATATCCTTAAAAATCCAATTTTAGGAGCTGGGAAATATCGACGATTAAAAATCGATGAATATCCTTAAAAAATCCAATTGTAGGGGTTTGGGCATATTCCTTGAAAATCCGCCTTTAAGGGCCTGAGAATATTCTTTAAAAATCCACGTTTATGGCGCCTGGGAATATTCTTTAAAAATCCACGTTCATGGGGCCGGGAAATATTCCTTAGAATATTCTCTAAAATCCAAATTTAGGGGCCTAGGAATATTCTTTAAAAATTCTCTTTTGAGGGCCTGGGAATATTCTTTAAAATTTCACGATCAGGGTCCTTTAGATATTCTCCAAAGATCCTGGGATCCTGGGGGTCTGGCGACATTCTAAAAAAATCCAAGATATTCTTTAAAAATTCTCCTGGGAATATCCTTTAAAAATCAACGTTTGGGGGCTTGGGAATATTTATAAAAAATCCAGTCTCTGGGGTCTGGGAATATTCTCTAAAAATCCACGTTTGGGGGCCTGGTTATATTCTTTTAAAATCCCCGTTTAGGGGCCTGGCAATATTCTTGAAAAATTCACATGTGGGGCCTAAGAAAATCCTATTCAAAAAATCCTTGAGTTTTAGAAACTCCTCTTTCCCTGAGCTTCTTAGGGTTTTGAACCTTTTTCCATCCCTTGACCCACATTTTTTTTTCTCAGTGTATTTGTCACATGCCTTACGCCTGAGTCCTGGTTCTGTGCAAAGTTTGTTTTGTTTATATTTAAGTTAAAGTCTGTCCATATGCCTGGCTCTGGAATGTCTTGGCGTAGTAGTCAAGCCTTCGGAAAGTGTGTCTGAGACCATGTCTCCTTGTGTGTGTGTGTGTGTTTGTGTGAGTGTTTGTGTATGTGTGCGTGTTATGGGGTGTGAATAAGATGAAAAACAAACAATGCCATTTTTAATTGATGGCATCCTCAGAGCACCAACTAAAACCATATTGCGCGTAACGATGAGTAAGTATTACAAATTTCCTTTGGCTGCAGCTTGTGTTCGGTGAGCGTGTGTGCGACTGTGTGTGTGTCGGTGTGGTAATGGTGTCATTGCTGTTGCTGGTCTACCCGCTGTTGCTTCTTGCATGGTGGTGGTGGTGGTGTTGCTGGTCTTCAACAGCAATTTAGTTTGGTTTGTTTATTTTGTCACTTCTTCTTATTCTTCTTCTTGGGGCTTTTGGCATCTTCGTTTTCCCTCTTCGTCTCTTTCTTCGCCCGGTCCTGCTACAGCTTTGTTAAAAACGCAAGTGATTTTAGGTTTCTGTGTTGCTCCAATCATTTGCTTCCCTGCTTGTTTCAAATCTTTCTCATCCTCGTCTTCTCCTTCTTCGCGCATTTTCCTTGTCTTCCTTCTTTGGCAATATCACAAGAATGAAAATAAAATTTGTGTTATTTCTTTTCTTTCCGAGTTTTTTTTTTCTTTTTTTTTTTTTTTTGGTTGGCCGTTGAAAAAGTTATGAGCGAAATATTTCCAATGCAAGTTCAAACCATAAAGTAGAACAAACGCAAGAACCCAGGGCATGGCACACCTACACACAAACGCACACATACACACAATTAAACCAAAAAGACAAGAAGACAGTCGGGCGGACAGACAGTCAAAGATTCACTAATGGCAAAACAGCTAACAGGAATAAAATTTGCCAATTCACCGTTGTTACAAGCAGAATCTGTTTTTACATTCCCGAACACCCTACAGAGTGAAATGTCAGATTTTGGAGATGAAGAGATGGTCATAAATGCGGTTTCGTGGACCCACCCTTTTCGAGGCCGGATGCTGAAGACGGAATTTTTTGTGGAACAGCTGTTGCAGGCATGAGTCTTCTATCGACGATCTTCTGAATTCGAGCTCTTAATTAGGGGTTACTTTTTATAAGAGTCTGATGCAGAGGTGCAGAGGAAGCGTCTTACCAGGGCAAGCTGATGGAGGAGGAATTCTCTGGTAGTAGAACATATGAAGCAGGTCGTCTTTAATGAATGATCTGCTAGAAACTTTTCAATGGTGGATCTAAGGGTTTCACTTAGCATTATTTTTTTTGTGAGAATCGCAGGCATCCAAAAAGTAACGACTGCGACTTTAACTCCTTCATGGAGACTCGATGGACTCTTAGTTCGCCCATGAAACCCCCTTGCACTTAATTTCATCCATGAATACCAGCCTATAACTGTAGACCGATTGGCAGTTTGTCTGTTGAGACTTTCTGGAATTTTACAGACCTCTTACCTTATCCGCGGAGACTCCTTGGTCGGTCTACTAGTCCATGGAGACTCCCTGGAACATCTGCTATTCGATGACTCGCTGGGGATTCATGTCGGCTTCAGATAGCCAGTGTACCTCAAGCTTTTCTATATTGACTAGCTAGACCTCCAACTCCCCTATGGAAAATCAGCGGACCACCAGTCCATCTATAAAGAATCATATAAAGTCCATTTAGTGGACCTCAAATACATCTTTGGAGACTCACTAAACTTACAGGTTATCTAGGAAGACATATTGGACCTATAAACCGTCTATGGAGATTCACCATACCTCACGCTCTTCATCAATGGAAGAGACTCACATAGGTCGTCCCTTAAGATCCTCTTTGGAAGAGACTCACTGAGATCGTCCCATCATCTCGTCTATGATAGAGATTCACTAAGCTCGTCTCTTCACCTCATCTATTGTCTCGTCTCGTCTATAGAAGAGGCTCTCAGAGGTCGTCCTTTCAGCTCGTCTATGGTGGAGACTTACTGAGGTCTTCCCTTCAGCTCCTCTATGGAAGAGACTCACAGAGGTCGTCCCATCAGCTCGTCTGTGGAGAGGACTCACTGGGGTCCCTTCAGCTAGTCTATGGAAGAAAGACCTAATGAGCGCCCTTCTGGTCGTCTATGGAAGATAGAATCACTGAGCGCCCTTCAGCTCGTCTATGGAGAAGACTCACTGAGGGTCCCTTCAGCTAGTCTATTGAAGATAGGATCACTGGCCACCCAGCTCGTCTATGGAGAATCGCTGGCCCATCAGGTCGTCCATGGTGAGTCTTCCCTTAGACGAACTGGGTGGCCAGTTATTCTCCCTCAGCTCATCTATGGAGATTCCCTTCTTCGTGAACTTGCCTGTAAAGACTCGCTTCTTCGCTAACATGCCTGTGGAGATTCCCTGCTTCGTCAGCTCGTCTATGGAAACTCACTGAACCTTCAATTACTCTGTGGAGTCTCCTCGGCCCTTTGGCTCGACTTTTGAGGAGAATCACTGAGGGTTCTTCGGTTCGTCTAAAAAGGGGACTCACTGAGAGTCCTCAAGCACTGGGCAACCAGCTCGTCCATGGAGATTCCATATTCCCACACCTCTTTGGAGAAGAATTTGCCCTTCAACTCCTAAGTAGAGATTCCTTGGCCTTTCAGCAAGGAAAGCAACTGCCTCTGCAGATTATCGCCCATCTATTGTAACTCCTTGGATCTCCATATCGCTTCAAGGAACACGATGGCTGTTCGTCTTGCTTCAAGGGACTCAACGAATCTTTGTCCCGCTTTAAAGGAATCCTTTAACCTTCGCTTCGCCTCAGGGGATTGGCTAATCCTTCAGCTGGACTCAAGAGACAAGTTGACCCTTCTCTTCGCCACAATGGATTCGCTGACGCTTCATCTGGCCTTAAGGAAATCGTTGACCCTTCATCACTCCTCCAGGGACTCGATAACTCTGCAGCTAACCTTGAAAGACTCTCTGACCCTACTGCTTTCCTCAAGGGACTCGTGAACCATTCGCCTTTTCTAAAGGGACTCGTAGGTCCCGTCTAGCCTCAAAGGACTCCCTCACCGTTCACTTCATTTTGGCCCTGCATTTCACATCAAGGGAATCGTTGACCCTTCATCTCACCTCAAGGAACTCCTTAACCCTGCAGCTTACCCTGAGAGACTCCCTAACCCCTCTGCTTGCCTCAAGGGACCGTTCATCTTTACTTAAGGAACTCGTTGACCTTTAAGCTCGTCTAAAGGGACTTGTCGACACTCGTCTAGCCTCAAGGAACTAACTGACCCTTGCCATGCCTCAAGGGACTTGTTGGTTCTTTAGACTGTGTCAAGAGACTGGCCGACCCTTTGTTTCGCCTTAAAGGGCTCGTTTACTCCTCGTCTCATCATAGGGAACTCGTTGACCCTTTTAAACTACCTCAAAGAAATCGTTAACCCTGCAGCAAACCTGGAGAGATTTTCTAATCCTTCTGCTTGCCTTAAGGACTCGCTGAGTAGTCAGCTCGCATAAAGTGACTCGCTGAGTCCACGATAAACTTTTGGATCATTTGGGCCGGGTGAAAATTCAGCCATTTCTGACCTCTCAAATGACTCAGTTGATTTTCGTCTTTTGAGATTTTTTACAGATACACTCTGGCCCGTCAGCTCATCTTAAAGATACGCTGGACCTTCTCTACAGGATTCCTTCCTGCGCATATAAACCCTGCAGCCTTCCTGATCTTCAATTTGTCTTAATTAGTCGGTGACCCTTTAGATATTAGGTAAAAACTCCCTGCTACTTCTTGTACATGTGAAAAATCCTGCTTCTGCTCATCCTGCTGTAGGGTCCCTCCAAATTTCCCCGCTATCACAACATCTAACACCATCGTTATTTGTTCTACTTCTTGGTAAGTATGTTTTCATGACGGCGTTACATATTTCAGTGAAACTTTAATGTTTTATCTACTCTACTTTAGATTTTTCGTATCTTCCTTTTTTTGCTTTCGCATTTTTTCCCTTTCTTTGAAAGGTGCATAAAACTTAGCATTAGCAGGGAATAAAACATTCGCCTTCATATTTCAATGTTCCCCTGCAGGTCCTCTGGCTCTGGAGATTCAAGCGATGACGTTTCTTATCTGTCTTTGGTTGGATGGCTGCTTGGATATCTGTCTGTCTGTCTGATTTTGGTTTTTCTCCCACAACAGAGGCTGACTCAATCCCTGTGGGGTATGGCTTGAATTAGCGATTGAAACGAAAGAACGAACGAATGAACGAATGGATGGATGACTGGTTGAATGGATGAATGCAAAGAACATGACCAAAGAAACAATAATAAAACCCGAAACAACTACAACATGTAGCCAGCCAAGCAATAAAGAAATTACGCACACACACGCCCACGCCCACTCACACGTACACACACACACACACAACAATTTTCCATTCCTTCACTAAATAAATCGCACAGATATTGGAAAAGAGAAATTTCCGTGAGAATTGAAAAGTTAAAGTGTTGGCCCAAGGTGAGCTCTGCTATTGCTGCCTGGCTGGCTGGCTGCTTGGGTGCCTTAGTAAGGATGCCTTGCATTTTCCTTAGTCTGTCCGAACTTAAAACAAGTTTTTATTGTTAATGCTGTTGCTGTTGTTGTTCCTGTTATTGTTGCTGTTGCAATATCTGGTTGTGTTGCTGGCTTACTTGCCATTTGTACAGGTGACATGAGAAGCTAATACGGGGGAGGTCCTGGGAGCAAGCACTGCGGAAACAAGGGCCATGTGAAAGACAAAGCCATCAAATACAAAGGAAAGCCAAAACTCTCACAAACACACTCGCACACACCAATGTACACACACACAAACTCGCAGTTGGACAAAAACACAAAAGAACATCCCAAAAAACAAAAGAACCCAAGGAAAATCCGTAGCAGAAGCCGGAGCCATAGAACTAGTAAATTTCTTCTTGACTATGCACAAAATTCAATTATAGAAGTTTTGACAGTGAAATATTAGAATTAACGATTTTATGTCATTATTGTTGTTGGGGAGAGAGGGTGGGGTGGTAGGAAGGACAGGTGCCTTAAAGGTAGGCATCTTTATTTAACACCCTCTGCTGAGAAAATCTCATGAAGTAAACCCATTAGGATGCTCATATTATGAAGCTTTTGTGTGGGGACATAAATATATGTGTGCATGTGTGAGCGTGTGTGTTTGGTACACATGTGTGTGAGTGTGTAGATGAGAGCTTGTGTGTGTGTCGGTCTGATTACACTACAGGGCACACATAAGCCGAAATTTTGGTTTTACATTCGACCGTTTTGTAGTGCTTGTTGCCTTGTTTGAATATCCTAATGCAAATGGGCATGAGCTATCTTCTTAGCGTAACCTTGGTGAGCATATTAATTGGTTATTCCAAGGTAAGTAGATGCAGAAGGGGTGGCGGTGAAAAATAGGGTGTAATGGGGTCCTGAGAGGGTGAAATGAAAATATGATTAATTTAAATAAGGTAGGAGCTATTCTGTCTCTTAAATGAACTATAGGGAATGTGAAGCATTCGAAGGCAGTCTGGTGGGCCAAAGGTTCTCCATAGGCGAGCTGAGAGATACTCCATAGACGAGTTGGCGTGCCAGACAATCTACATAGATTGCCGTACCAGAGAGTCTCCATAGAGGAGCTGACGAGCAAGAGGGGCTGACGACCAGAGAGTCTCCATAGAAGAGCTGGAGTGCCAGAGATCCTCTATAGAGAAGCTGGATGGCCAGAGAGTCTCTATCGAGGAACTGGCTAGTCAATAAGCTCCTCTTGGAAACTGGTGAGCCAGAGAGACTCCATAGACGAACTGACGAGCCAGTGAGTATCAATAGATGAGCTGGGGTGTCAGGGAGTCTCTGTAGACGCGCTGGGGTCCAGGGAGTCTCTATATGCGAGCTTGGGGTAAGGGAGTTTCTATAGGCTTGCTGGGGGTCAGGGAGTTTCTATAGATGAGCTGGATGGTCAGGGATTCTCGCTAGAAAAGCTGACGAGCCAGAGGGTCTCAACAGAGGAGCTGACGAGCCAGAGAATCTCAACAGAGGAGCTGACGAGCCAGAGAGTCTCTATAGAGGAGCTGACGAGCCAGAGAGTCTCTACAGAGGAGCTGACGAGCCAGGGAGTCTCCTTAGAATATCTGAGGGGCCAGTGAGCCTCCATAGAGGAGCTGACGAGCCAGACAGTCTCCATAGAATAGCTGACGGGCCAGTGGGTCTCCAAAGAATAGCTGACGGGCCAGTGGGTGTCCATAGAGGTGCTGGGTGGCCAGTGAGTCTCCATAGAAGAGGTTGTGGCTCAGTGTGTCTCCATAGAACAAGTCTCCACTTTAGACGAGCTGAAGGACCCTCAGTGCGTCTCCTCCATAGACGAGCTGAATGGACCCTCAGTGAGGTATCTTCCATAGACGGCTGGAAGATACACTTAGTGAGTCTCCTCCATAGACGAGGTGAAGGGACCTCACTGAGTCTCCTCCACAGACGAGGTGGAGGGACCTCACTGAGTCTCCTCCATAGACGAGGTGGAGGGACATCACTGAGTCTCCCCCATAGACGAGGTGGACCACACTGAGTCTCCTCCATAGACGTGATGGAGGGACCCCACTAAGTCTCTTCCATAGACGAGCTAAAGGGACGAGCTCAGTGAGGTAACTTCCATAGACGAGCTGAATGGACCCTCAATGAGGTATCTTCCATAGACGGCTGGAAGATACCCTCAGTGAGTCTCCTCCATAGACGAGCTGAAGGGAACCTCAGTGAGGTCTCTCCCATAGACGAGCTGAAGGGACGACCTCAGTGAGGTCTCTTCCATAGACGAGCTGAAGGGACGACCTCAGTGAGGTCTCCTCCATAGATGAGCTGAAGGGACCTCAGTGAGGTCTCCTCCATAGGTGATCTGTAGGGAACTCAGTGAGGTATTTTCCCTAGACGAGCTAAAGGGACCTCAGTTAGGTCTCTCTTTCACAGACGAGTGGAAGGGACCCTTAGTGAGGCCTCATAGACGAGCTAAAGGGACGACCTCAGTGAAGTCTCTTCCATAGACGAGCTGAAGGGACCTCAGTGAAGTCTCTCTTCCATAGACGAGGTGAAGGGACCTCAGTGAAGTCTCTCTTCCATAGACGAGCTGAAGGGACCTCAGTGAAGTCTCTCTTCCATAGATGAGCTGAAGGGACCTCAGTGAAGTCTCTCTTCCATAGACGAGCTGAAGGGACCTCAGTGAAGTCTCTCTTCCATAGACGAGCTGAAGGGACCTCAGTGAGGTCTCTCTTCCATAGACGAGCTGAAGGGACCCGCAGTGAAAATCCACGTTTTTTGTTCAGTTGGTCCTTGAAAAAATATCCTTATCCCTATGGGTCTGTTAGTCCATGAAAAAATATTCTTAAAAATCTGTGGGTCTGTTGGTCCTTAAAAATATTCCTTAGAAATCCATGCCTTATGGGTCTGTTGATCCTTGAAAGAATATTCTTTAAATATTCACAGCTTTTTGATCAGTTGGTCCTTGAAAAAATAGTCCTTAAAAATCCACGCCTTATGGGTCTGTTGGCCCTTGAAAAATATTCCTTAAAAATCCACGCCTTATGGATCCGTTGGTCCCCGCCTGAAAAATAGTCCTTAAAAATCCACGCCTTATGGGTATGTTGGTCCACTCCTTATGAGTCTCTTGATCCTTGAAAAGTAGTCCTTAAAAATCCACGCCTTATGGGTCTGTTGGTCCTTAAAAGAATATTCTTTAAAAATCCACGCCTTACGGGTCTGTTGGTCCTTGAAAAATTGTCCTTAAAAATCCACGCCAGTCAGTTGGACCTTGATAAATAGTCCTTAAAAATCCACGCTTAGTGATCCCTGAAAAATACTCTTCATTTATCCAAGTTCATGTATCTCTTGACCAAAAAAATTATCTTAAAAAAATCCGCTGTTGTTGATTTTTTTGGTCCTTGAATTAGTCGTTGCTTGTTTGGGTATAAATATCGAAACATAGCCGATTTTGCCCTTGCTATTCCACCCCATTATATTCCTTGACATATCAAATAAAGACATCCACATACATCTCCGTCTAATGACATAAACATACACACACACACACACACACTCGCTCTCGCACTCACACTTGTCCGTACTCACTCACATATTTAAACGGAGACAAGTATGATGTGATAATCGGACATATTTATGTAAATGTCCTTAAAGCCTAAAGAGACAAAGTGACAGAATTACAAATGTTTGGCCTTTTCGGGGGGGCTGACGAGATCTTCCAACACCGATACGGAGCGATACTGGCAGCCACCGCCGTGTTGACGATGATGACAGCCATGATGGCTAAGTGTGACTGACAGCAGTAAGTGAATGCGACAAATGTACATAGACGACGATGGCGATGGCGATGACGATGACGACGACAATAATATGTACATAGTTAGCAGCACATGAATGATAAAATCGGATTAAAGTCTTTGATGATATCATTTGGTGGCCCCGCATGGCGGCTGTTGCTAAAGAAAGGCAAAGAAGTGCCCATCCTCGAAAAGGAGCAAAAAAAAAAAAAAACGAAAACTGCGAAATAAAAATAAAATTGAATTAATTCAGTAGAATGGAGAAGAAACAATACAATCGGAGAAGGAGTGGAATGAAGGCACAACAAACCAATGAATGAAAAAAAAGAACTCATGGAGGCGAACAGCAACGAGTGATAATAAAAGTGGCCACAAATGTGTTTAAGCACAGTTGGTGTTGCTTTTTATTATTGGCCTCATGAATATATTAACATTTCATATAAGTTCGAAACACATACACACACTCATTTACACATACACACAGCTGGGATAAGAGATCAGGAATTTTCATAAATTGAATTAAATGTGACCATTTTGTTTGAAAAAAAGAACACGGAAAAAATAGGGAGAGCCACAACATTATTTTTATCATGATGGCCATATGGGACACTTATCAGTTGGTGGCAATGTGGCCTATTTCATTGGAGATGATATTGATGCGATTGAATAACGACTCTATAGTCGTTATTACAGGGGGTTTGGATGGGAAGTAGATATTCAAGTAATCTGTAGTTAAAAGTAATGAGATTCGTATATGGTACCACGTACTGCGCTATAATACCGCTAAAAATCCACGTCCTATTGTCTGTTGGTCCTTTAAAAAAATATTTTTTAAAAATCTATTAGTCCTTGAAAAAATATTCTTTAAAAATCCACGCCTTATGGGTCTGTTGGACCTTGAAGAAATATTCCTTAAAATCAAAGGTCTAAAAATCCAGGGTTATAGGTCTTGTTGTCCTTGAAAAAATTTTCTTTAAAAATCCACGCTTATTGTTCAGATGGTCCTTGAATAAATATTCTTTAAAACTCCACGTTCTATTGTCTGTTGGTCATTGATAAAATATTCTTTAAAAATCCACGCCTTATGGGTCTGTTAGAAATTCACGCCTTGTGGATCTGTTGGTCCTGGAAAAAATATTCTTGAAAAATCCAAGCCTTATGGGTCTATTGATCCTTGAAAAAATATTCTTGAAAAAATCCACGCCTTATGGGTCTGTTGATCCTTGAAAAATTATTCTTAAAAATCCACGTGTGTTGGACCTTGAAAAAATATTTTTTAAAAATCCATGACTTATGAATCCGCTGGTCTTTAAAAAAATATTCCTTTAAAATCCACGTTTAGATTATTTTTTAAAAATACTTTCCTATGGTCTGTTGGTCCTTGAAAAATATTTTTAAAAGTCCACGCTTATTGGTCTGTTGGTCCTTGAAAAAATATTCGTTAAAAATTAACGCCTTATGGGTCTGATGGTCCTTGAAAAATATTCGTTAAAAATCCACGCCTGGTGGGTCTGTTGGTCCTTGAAAAAATATTCTTTACAAGTCTACGCCTGATGGGTCTGTTGGTAAAATATTCTTTAAAAATCCACGTTTATACATATCTTGGTGCTTATAAAAATATTCTTTAAAAATCAACGCCTTTTTGGTCTGTTAGTCCTTAAAAAAATCTTCTTTAAAAATCAACTCGCCATCGGAAAGATTTCCTTATTTGCAGTTCGTTTGTGGGAAGACTTTCCGATCCTTTGGCTTCAAAGGCTATAATGTCACACATAGTTATTCTGTAGATGCTCACTAAACCCTCAGCTGATGTAAAGAGACCCTTGACCACGCAGCTCGCCTGTATTTGAGTGTATTCTTCAAAAACTCAAATCAGTGCAGTGGATTCAGTATATTCCAGCAAATCTTCAAATCAGTGTAGGGGTTTAAGTGAAACCTAAAAAAACATAATGTATTCCTTCAAATCCCAATTGAAAAAAAAAACAGAATTATGACTTCATTGTCTTTTTCACAACTTCAAATCAGTGTATTCTTCAAACCAGTTTTTTTTTAAGTCTAAATAATAATATCTAGAATAATTATAATCAATGTAGCAGCTTCCAAATTAAAAAAATCAGAACCGAGATTTCTCGTAGCCTTTAAAAGTTCATATCAGTGTAGGGATGGCAGATTACAAAAAAATCAAATGTATTCCCTAAAAACTTGAAATAAAAACAGAAACATCTATTCAGTGTATATACCACAACTTCAAATCAGTGAAATCAGTGTATTCCCTCCAAGCTCCAAATCAGTGTAGGGGTGTCAGTGAATACGTAAAGAAACCCAAATGTTTTACCTAAAACCCCTAAATAAAAAAGAGAATAAAGTATTCAGTGTATTTTTCACAAGTTTAAATCAGTGTAGTGGTTTCAGAGTATTCCCCGAAACTCCTAAAAAAAGGAAATCAGAGCTACGACTTTATTGTAGCCTTCCAAATTTCAAATCTGATTTTAGTGTACTTTTCAAAACTCCAAGTCAGTGTAATGGTTATTAGGCTACACTGAGCCCTCGAACATCTAGATCGGTGTATTTCTTGAGAACTCCATAAAAAATGCAAGAAACAAAATTAAAAATAAAAACTCAAATCAGTGCAGTGCAATCAGTGTATTCAATCAAAACTGCAAATCAGTGTAGCCTTCAAAACTAAATCTTGATTGACTTTTGCGCCGCGTTAAAACCTTCGATTCAAAATTGATGCAAAATTCAGGTCTTATAGCTTTCAGTGTGACCATTAAAGACCAATGACCATTGCTTTCAGTGCAGTTTCAAAACGTTGTATTCGTTGAATTCAGTGTATAACACATTTGTGGCTTCCATTCAATTTGTCCAAAAATTCAGTGGTTTTAGAATTTCAATGAAGCCTAAACATCATTGGTGTTTGATTTCAGTGTAGCCTTTTAACATTTAATTTAATTCATTTTATATCCAAAATTTCACGTACAATTCTAGTTTCACTGAAATTGGAACCAGTGACGATTGTTTTGAGTGTTTCGTTTAAAACAGGGCTTTCAAAATGTCATGCCATTATAGCTTTCAAAATATATTATGGTTTCAGGGCAGTTTCCAAATTTCCACGTTGACTCCTTACAGTGTAACTTTCGACCATTGAATTCAGTGTTGCTTCCAGGGTTCTAAAATAAATCTTTATTTATTGTAGAATCTTCTTACAGTGTAACCTTCGACCACTGAATTCAGTGTTGCTTCCAGGGTTCCAAAAAATTTTTTTATTTATGTAGAACCTTCAGAAATCCACGCGTATTGTCACTTTCCTTGATTGAAAATTCGTCGACCACTGAACTTCAGTGTTGCTTCCAGGGTTCTAAAAAAATAGTTATTTATTGTAGAACCTTCTTACAGTGTAACCTTCAACCACTGAATTCAGTGTTGCTTCCACGGTTCTAAAAAAATCTTTATTTATTGTAGAACCTTCAGAAATCTACGTGTATTGTCATTTTCCTAGACTGAAAATCCGTCGACCACTGAATTCAGTGTTGCTTCCAGGGTTCTAACAAAAATCTTTATTTATTGTAGAACCTTCAGAAATCTACGTGTATTGTCACATTCCTTGACTGAAAATCCGTCGACCACTGAACTTCAGTGTTGCTTCCAGGGTTCTAAAAAAATCTTTATTTATTGTAGAATCTTCTTACAGTGTAACCTTCGTCCACTGACATCAGTGTTGCTTCCAGGGTTCTAAAAAATCTTTATTTATGTAGAACCTTCAGAAATCCACGTGTTTTGTCACTTTCCTAGGCTGTAAATGTTTTTCTCTTCAGCTTCAATGCTTTTTAGAATATCTATGTAAATGATTGTCTCAAAACATAGCAACAAATATATATTTTTTTGTCCTCATGGCGTAACAATTTAATTACCCATTCTTTAATCAATCAATGAGGCAATATCCTTTTTTTGATCAAATCGCAAACCCTTTCCTTCTACAACAATAAAAAAAAATATAAAATTATTTTCAATTTCATTTAAAGCCTGCTTGGCTTTTCATTGTTGCTTACTTTGTTTTTCCACAGCTTAACTCCATGCTACTCTCTCTCTCTCTCTTGCCAAACTTGCCAAAGTATATTGCCGAAGCGATAAAAAAGTTATTGCATCCTTTGGTAATCCCATAAAATAAATCATCTTTCTCGTCTTAACGAGGAATTTTGTTGATTTGTTCAAAATTTATATATTTTTGGTTGTTGGTGTTGCTATTGCCTTTGCTTCATCATGCCATCATCATCATCATCGCCATCCTCCAATTCCCTTTTGCAAATTTTCAACAGACAAACCTGACAAACCAAAAAAATGTAGAACGAACACAAAAAGGCGTGAAATTTGATGGATAACCATTTTCGCTCGCTCTCTCTCTTCCCTCTCTCTTCTGGGACCATGGCTCGAACTTGATCGGAATATTTCCGTGGAGTTATTTTTTATGTGGCGGCTTTAGTTGTCATTGACAACAGCATCAGCATCAACATTGGAATATTGACATCATTTATATACCTCAGGATTCATTTAGTTCAGTTCGCTTCGGTTCGGTTCGAAGCTGTTCAATTGACAATGCCTGTCAAATTGTTGGCTACAAAAAAAAGAAGAAGACGAATTTGTCTAACATCCAGTCGCAATACACCAAAGGAGGATAGGGTATCCAGAGAATGAGGCCGATGAGGTTATGGATGATGAATGAATTGTTTCGTTAACAGACTCATCATTGTTTCGTTCCCCTGATTCCGGGGCCTAAACAAACCAATCATTGGCCCAAAAGGGAAGCAATGCCTAAGACTGGAAAATGATGAAGTTGTTGCTGCGCTGCCATCGTTGATTATGGGAATGGAAATCTTACCACTACAGAGTAGACATACATACATACATACATACATATGTATGTATGTATGGCTGTATGTGTGTGTACGTATCCATGTCTATATACATAGATGCATGCATGTGCAAACATATGTAAATAACTACCTAAAGATGAGTTCATAATGAAATTAATTCATAAATTCATATCTGTGTGTGTTGCTGTATTTGTATCTCTCTGTGTGTGTGTTCCTCCGTGTGTGTATTTCAGAGGCAGAGAATACACCAGAGCACCATCACAAAAGGAGTCCAAAAGTGTTAGCATAAATCTTTCATTCATAAAGTAGTTTGTTTTTCTTGTTGTTGTCGTTGTTGTTGCTAGATGGTGTTAGTGTTGTTCTTGTTGTAGTGTGTGGAAAATATGCATTACCCAACTATGTCAACAGAATGTGTAACAGTGGTTGCTTGATGTTAGATACCTACCTACCTATGCAAATACATACATCTGTATTACATGGCATAATACGGTGATATCTCTGTTCTATGGATCACACTTTGTTGGCCAAAGAGGATGAATTAACCATTACTTTTTTTGTGGGGAGTTTAAAATTTAATTAGAAAGGGAATTTTTAAATTTTTTGGGATTAAAATGATTAATAATCTATAGGGACTAATTGTTTTCAATATTCTACTCGAAAATCGAATTTGATGTCTTTCAATTTAATCTGTTTAATTTTCTCAATCTAGGATTCAAAAATCCACGATTCTGGATAAGTGAACGACTTTTTATAATAAAGAGAAATAGCTGGGCCACCTGGTGTCTTTCCAACCACTTAACCAAAAAAGAACTGTTGTATTTTTTTATGAAACCTAAAGATCGCCGTTTGAATTGGTACTTCGAGCCGAATTAGTGGCTGAGAGCGAAGTAGAACAAACTTTGTATTAAATCTGAAAAAAATTGTCTTACTAAAGACGATATTTTGTCAGTGTGGTATGTAAACCAGTGGTAGGGTTATAACAACTGCCGCCTGATGCTGAAAGGACATTAAAGTATTGTCCTTAAAAAAAATTGTCCTTGAGTGTCTACATAATCTGAATCTGAAAACGGTTTCAAAAATCTAAATCTGTAAAGTGGTCTTAGTGAAATTTTAAAAATCTTAATCTTAGAACGATCTTCATCTTAGAACGATTTCAAAAAATCTAAATCAGTGTAGTAGTTCCGGTGTATTCTTCAAAACATCAAAAATACAAATCAGTGCAGTGGTTTAAGTGAATTTTTCCAGAGTTTATTTTATAAGAGTTTTAATTATTCAAAAAGTTTACCTTTTGTGGGGTAGGTACCAGAAGCAGTTGTCCGCTATATTCCATACTTACGCCAGATCTTGTGTTGATACAACTATTAGCAAATGCAGAGTTTAAATTGAATCGGATGCTTATTTGCCGTTTTATGAGCTTCATGGTTATTCAAAACTTGGATCCGTTGTGAGGGAGATACCAGAAGGAGTGTGCTGATATCTACCATCTTCACATTAGATCTTGTGTTAATAAATATATTGTGATGTGGGAAGTTAAGAATGTATCGGCAGCTTACTTTTGCATTTTATAAAAGATATATTATAAAATTTTGACCCATTATGGGGGAAGTACCAGAAGGAATAGCTTCATAAATTCCGTCTTCACACTAGAGCTTGTATTGGTTAAAATATTGCGATGTGCGAAACTTGAAGACAATCGGCATCTTTTTTAAGATTTTTCAAGTCTTATGATTATTTAAAATCTGGATCCATTATGGGGGAGGTACTTGATGGAGTTAACCGATGTTGTCTATCGAAATCGACATATTAGGATTTGCAAAGGTGGAGCAAAATTGGTTGTTCCCTTCTGTTCTATTAGATAAATTATTTTCTGTGAATTATTTTATTTTGAAATTTTCTCGGGTAGGTGCCAGAAGTAGTGAACCGATATTGCCCATCTCCGAACTCGATCCAAGTTTGAAAATAATATTACGATGTACCAAGTTTTGACCGCATCAAATGATATTTAACCACATGGCTGAGGGTATAACAAGTAAGCAAAGGCTCTAGCCGTGCGGGGCCGACCATGTGATGTCCATATCCTTTATTTAAGAATTTATGTTTGAAATTATGGCATAGAGCCCTGCGCAGATGTTACCCTTATTTACGCACTCCGCCGTGTTGTTATGTATTCGAAAGTTGTGATCCATTTTAAAGCTATGTATAATCCAATGGTCATCCAATTTACTAGACTTCTTTCTTGTCCTAAAGTCTCTTCTCATGCAAAATGCCGTTTTTCAATTGTGACCTGTAGAGCGACTGCAAAATCAGGAATATTTTATTTATTTTTTTTTGTCCATTTGAACCCCTAAATGTTCATCTGCAAAGAAATAGGCTTTAATTCTGACCCTAACCCTACCCCATGCAAAATTTCATGAGGATCGGACGATAATTGCGACCTGTATATAATACCCTCAACATATAGTGTTGCGGGGTTGTAGAAAAATATTAGAAAAAGTTCAATTCAAAACTGTAAATCGAGTAGATCAGATCGCATTCGATATTAAATATGACAAAAATTGAAAAAAAAAATCACTTTTTTATTGGCATATTTTTACTCAATTTTCTTACACTTTATCTTTTTTTGACAAGAGGCCATTCCGATTTAATGAGAATTGTGAAAATCAGTTCAGCGGTTTTTGACTTTTAAGCAAGATCAAACTTTCGAGAGGTTCATAATTTTTGGCCCAATCAAACTTATAATACCCCCAACACATAGCGTTGTAGGGTATACAAATTACCCACAAATGTTGCTTACTTTTAGGGTCAAAAATCACTTGCGCTTGGTTTTTTTTTTTTCAATATTTAAATTTCTTTGGAGGATTGTCAGCAATTGATTTTAAATCTGTCATGTTAAATATTAAATTGCATTGGTTGTAATATTTCTCGTCCTTATTGGTGATAAAAATTGTTTAAATCATTAACGAAGCATATTTTTAGGTGTTTGTGCCTAGTTTTGGCCATTGAGAAAGTATTCGATCCTTTCGAAAAAAACAGATTATCCATTTTATTCTGTTTTAATTTTCATTCTTTACACCCAAACCACTTCATCCCTGCAAGGCATTTGAAAAATGGTGCCTACTTTTAGGAACTCAAAACACATGTTTTTGATTTTTTTCCATTTCTTTTCTATTTTCTCTCTCACCTCAGTTCAAACCCAATCACTGTGCAATTTGTTTTATGTCATCATATTGTCATCGATCTGTTTGATGTGATGTTGTTGCGCTGTTGTTGCATCTGCTATGTTTTATTGAAATGTTACGTTAACTCTCTATCGTCATCTATTGTTGTGGCTGTTTGGCATTCTTGTGTTGTTTGTTGGTTGGCGTTGCTGTTGTTGTTGTGCCTTTGATTTTCAACAAATTGAGTTTAGGCCTGATTACATTGAACTACTTTTTCGTGACAAACCATTGACGCTATGGCTCATCTTTTGTATGGACGTGTGTGTTTTTGTTAGCGAGCGCTCTTTGGTTTAGTTGTTGCATCAAAGAGAGACAACGGCGGCAACAATAACAACAACGGCACAAAAACTCAATATCAGGATTAGTATATCAATTTATATAAATCTCAATGATTGTATGGCAGTTTGTGTGTGTGCGTGTGTGTTTGTTTTTTTATACACAAACACATAAAAGTACTTTTTTTTATTGTCATTGTTGTAGTTGTGTTTTGTTTTTATGTTTTGCATACCAAATCAAACAACCACTAACCGAGGCATCCAGCCAGCCAGCCAACCAACCGCCCGACAAGTCAAACATACATGTTGCCAGAACTTTTGCCTCTGGGTGTCAGCCTCCACAATTTGCTGCCCCATCTACAAACACACACACACACCAACTCTCTCACACTCTTGTACCCATCATTGTTCAGAGACAATGAGAGTACCGTTGTGAGTCGTCGTTGTTGGTCGTAATTTTTTTCTTCTTTGCTTTTTATTTAAATCAGCATTTATTACTTAAGACGGCTTTTGTTTTTATTTGCTGTTGGATGTTTGGTTCGATGGTTGTCTGAGTGTGTGTGTGTGCATGTGTGTGTTTGAAGGAGCTTTACATCTCTATAGACATTAAATTAGTTGTTTTTTGTTCAGTTGATGCTGCTTCTGATGCTGTTGTTGATGTTAAAAACTTTATTCTCGTTGTTGTTGTGGTATTTCGTTGTACGTTTATGTTGTGTCTTATACCCTCCACCATAGTATGGAGGGTATATAAAGTTTGTCATTCCGTTTGTAACACCTCGAAACATACATTTTAGACCCCACAAAGTGTATATACTCTTGACCAGCATAAAATTCTATGTCGATTTAGCGATGCCCGTCCCTCTGTCCGTCTATTCGTCTGTGGAAATCACTCTAGCTTCCGAACTAATTGAAGTAATTTGATAACATTTTACTCAAATGTGTGTTATGTCTGCAGGACTTTTGGTATTGAAAATGGGGCATGTAGGTTCACGATATTCGGTATTTTGGTGATTTGAGCGACATTTTTCACCGGAATTGTTTCAAATTTCGTATTTGAAGTTTGTAATGGATACTTCATCCTAAGACAGAAAATAAGCCATGTAGGTCCACGTCTGCGTATAGCCCCCATAAAACGGTACCCCCCGATATTCGGTATTTTGATGATTTTAGCGACATTCTTTACCGGAACTATTTCAAATTTATTATTTAAAGTTCATAATAGATACTACAGCATAAAACAGAAAATGGACTATGTATGTTCACGTCTTCGTATAGCCCCCATATAACTGAACCTCTCTATATTCGGCACTTTGCTGATTTTAGCGACATTATTCACCGGAAATGTTTCAAATTTTGTATTTGAAGTTCGTAATGGATACTTCATTCTAAGACATCAAATGAGCCATGTAGGTGCACGTCTTCGTATAGCCCCCATAAAACGGAATTGGGTATTTTTATGATTTTAGAGACATTATTTACCGGACCTATTTCAAATTTAGTATTTGAAGTTCGTAATGGATATTACAGCCTATGACAGAAAATTGTCTGTTCAGGTCCACGTCTTCGTATAGCCCCATATAACGGTACCTACCGATATTCGGTATTTTGGTGATTTTAGCGACATTATTCACCGAAATTTTTTCAATTTTGGTATTTGAAGTTCGTAATGGATACTTCATCCTAAGACAGAAAATGAGCCATGTAGGTCCACGTCTTCGTATAGCCCCAATATAACGCAACCCCCGATATTCGGTATTTTTATGATTTTAGAGACATTATTCACCGGAAATGTTTCAAAGTTCGTATTTGAAGTTCGTAATGGATACTTCATCCTAAGACAGAAAATGAACCATGTAGGTCCACGTTTTAGTATAGCCCCCATAAACTGTACCTCCCTATATTCGGTACTTTGTTGATTTTAGCGACATTATTCACCGGAACTATTTCAAATTTCGTATTTAAAGTTCGTAATGGATACTACAGCTTGTGACAGAAAATTGTCTGTGCAGGTCCACGTCTTCGTATAGCCCCAATATAACGCAACCCCCGATATTCGGTATTTTGGTGATTTTAGCGACATTATTCACCGAAATTTTTTCAATTTTGGTATTTGAAGTTCGTAATGGATACTTCATCCTAAGACAGAAAATGAGCCATGTAGGTTCACGTCTTCGTATAGCCCTCGTATAATGGTACCTCCCGATATGCGGTATTTTGGTGATTTTAGCGACATTATTCACCGGAATTGTTTCAATTTTGGTATTTGAAGTTCGTAATGGATATTACAGCCTATTACAGAAAATTGTCCGGGCAGGTCCACGTCTTCGTATAGCCCCCATATAACTGTACCTCCCTGTACTCGGTTCTTTGTTGATTTTAGCGACATTATTCACCGGGAATGATTCAAATTTCGTATTTGAAGTTCGTAATGGATACTTCATCCTAAGACAGAAAATGAGCCATTTAGGTCCACGTCTTCGTATAGCACCCATATAACGATACCCTCCGATATTCGGTATTTTGATGATTTAATCGACATTATTTACCAGAACTATGTCAAATTTGGTATTTAATGTTCGTAAAGGATACTACAACCTATGCAAGAAAATTGTCTGTGCAGATCCACGTCTTCGTATAACGGTTCCTCCCGATATTCGGTATTTTAATGATGATTTTAGCTACTTTTTTCACCGATTTTTTTCGCATTTGAATATTGTAATGGCTTATGACAAATGTTACATATGCAGGTCCATGTCGTCGTATAGACCCTTATCTAACAGCTACATTCGGTATTTTTAGGATTTTAAAAGAATTTTTAACGGATTTTATTGTTTTTGAGAATTGCCCAAATTCGTTCCAAATGGTGGAGGGTATTCAAAGTTCGGCCCGGCCGAAACTACAGCTTTTTTACTTGTGTTTTTTGTTTGCTTTGCCTCCTCACATTCACTTTCCATTCTTATTCTAAAATAAATTTAAATCCTTTTATAAGGATAAGAGTTATTTGTAGGTGAATGTAAGTGAGTTTTGTAAGTGTATGTGGGTGTGTATGTGTTTGTGTGAGTATAAAGCTGTTTCTGCTGTAAGTGTAATAGGCACCTACCCAGCAAGCAAAAACTATCCCCCAAATCACTAAGAAGTCACGCCTAAGCGATAGAAATCATCGCGTTTGATATCGCTTTCTCACCCCGGAAGGAGCATCCTTCGGGAAGAGATGAACCACGCCCGCGATATTTTTCTAATGATCGTGGAAGTCACTTCCTCGATAGTTATTGGAAGTGAAAAAAAAAAACTAAAAAAAAAAATTTTACTCCGGACTTAAGCATTTATTTTTTTATTTTTATTGTTATTGTCTCTTTTTCTAATGTTCATTTGCATAGAACTATTACTTATTAGATAAATGCTCAAACATTTTTTTTTTTTCGTTTTAAAAATTTGATGTCTGGATTGGGAATCGAACCGAGGTGTTCAGAGAGCAAAGCTGGCATGCTTACCACTGCGCCACAGTGTCTTATATTCCTCAGATATAATAAAGTCTTATTTATGTTCAATGCGTAAATAATGACAAACTATCACTGTTTTATCCGATGGCAGTCACTAGATAGTGTCTGCACACGCGAAACCTTCTTTTAACTTTCTTGACGCCACTAAGTAGTAACTACGTGACGATAGAAAGTAGACAACAGTAGTTTTGTTATTGTAAATGGACATACTATCGCATTTAATGGGATTAGAAGCGTCGCAGAAGTGGCATCTTAAAATGGAAGTGAGTCACACACTTCCAAATGCTTGCTGGGTACATGTGCATACGTGTGCCAACAACAACAACAACAGCAACTGCTGCTGCAAGAAGATCAACATGAGTTTTTCCACTGCAATAACTTTAAAACTTGTTCGCTCCAGAAACAGTGTTGTCAACGTTAAATAAAAAAGATGAGGGAGGACAATTTGGAAGCCTTTACTACAAAATAAAGAAATATGAATTATAATGGGAATTTAAGGGTTTTTATAGATCCCTTACCCTTTAAAATACCTTTCATAGTTCTGCTGCAGATAAAATAATATTTTATGGAGCTCTTGTAGATATCAAACCTTTTACTGGATAGAAGAACTATGCAGGGAGAGATGAAAAAACTGCAACCAACTTCAGACTGCTGTCATTTCTAAGCCACTCGTCCGACAGCTGTTAAAATTATTCCAGTGACAACTCATTATATTGTTTACAAGCGTACAAAAGCATTTTGGTGAGAATTTTCCAGAAAAAAGTTATTCGGGATGGAATTCAAGCGTGATTGTGTGATTTCTTTATATTTGGCTGGAAAACCACAAGTGGCTATCGATAGAGCACTCCAGCATTTAAATGTGAATAAATCTTTTGTGTCTCGTAACCGTGATACTGGTAGCGTAGCCCGACATCAAGAAAGTCGACGGAAGACAACAGCAACATCAGCAGAAATGGTTCGAAAAGTAAAGAAGCGACTTGATCGAATCCCGCGTCCCAGTGGCCATAAAATGGCTCGTAAGCTGAACATATCGCAATATTCCATTCGGCAAATATTGAAAAATGAGCTCGGGGTAAAGCCATTGAAATTCCAAAAAGTGCAAGAACTTACACCACAACAGAACGAAAATAGACTCAAAAGAGCTAAAGAGTTCCTTCGCTTGGCCAAAAGTGATGAACTGCCGAATTTGGGTTTCTCCGTCTCCGATGCGAAGAAACATTCGTTGTCTATCAGTTTGTAAACAAAGAAAATGATCGTGTTTACTTGCCAAAGAGGTCAGCTGAAAATGTGCACCTTCGGTTGGCCTCCAGAACTAAAGCGCCGACCATGGTGATGGTATGGGTCGCCATAACAGCCGATGGTCGCTCTCCGCTCGTATTAATCGCACTCAGCACACGCCACCCAAGAATGGTTACAAAATGAGGTTCCTCGCTTCATTTCCACAATGGATACCAAAGTCTCCGGATACCAATGCGTTGGACTACTGTGTCGGGAGTATTTTGGAAAGCATGGATGGCACTTAAAAATCCAAAGTGTCGATCACTTCAAGCAATTACTTCGCCGGGAATGGGCCAAAATACCGCAGAGCAATATTCGGCAGTGTGTAACGGTTTTATTGGCCGTTTGAAGGCCATAATTCGTGCCAAAAGTGAACAATTCTCACCCTGTATTTATTTTCGTTCGATTTCACATTTTTCTTCACCAAATCTGTAATATCAGCCCAAATCGGATAGATTTTTGGACATTCAACCAAATTTAACCTGGAAGCAAGTACGACATTTGGTTAAGCTCGATAATCCTTCGCAAAATTTTATGTCTATAGCAGTTGTATTTGAAATAGAGGTACAAATGCCTTCGTCAAATTTGGTGGAAATTCTACCAAATATGCATTGTGTAGGGAACCATATGTAGGGTACCATAAAGTCGGGTCCGTTCGATTTTTGATGGGTTTTATATAGATCGAGGACTTTCTATGTGTTTTCTGTGACTAGGAGATCCTCTAAATTCATTTTATGAAAGGAAGATCCCATATAGTCCTTCCTAGGACAGAGGACCTTCCAAAGCTGAATCAGGAACATAAGCCTTTCTAAAAGTCTTTTATTGAAGGACAACCATCTTAAAAAATTCTAAAGGCAGTAGATCTTCTAGAAGCGTTTCTGAAAAGCAGACCTCCTAGGAGCCTGCTATATGCTAAAGTAGTGTGAAAAGTCTTCTGTGGACTGCCTAAGATCTTTTTATGGAAAGAGGACATTTTAAAGTCTGTTAAAAACAAAATGCTGTCTTAAGGCCTTCTATAGACATACACATTTCTATTCCGCTTTCATGGAGGAGATACTTTTAAGAGCCTTTTGTTAATGGAAGATTTTTCAAAGGCCTTCTATGGAAACAAAATCTTCTTGAGGAATTCTATGTACAAAGGCTTCCCTGAATATCGAAGGTACTGTTATATGGGGGCTATACGAAGACGTGGACCGGCACAGACAAT
Source organism: Musca domestica (assembly GCF_030504385.1). Taxonomy (NCBI): domain Eukaryota; kingdom Metazoa; phylum Arthropoda; class Insecta; order Diptera; family Muscidae; genus Musca; species Musca domestica. Next base: position 15,282,991 of record NW_026712155.1, read on the forward strand.
TTTCTGTCTTAGGCTGTAGTATTTATTACGAACCTCAAATACCAAATTTGAAACAATTCCTGTGAATAATGTCGCAGAAATCATCAAAATACCGAATATCGGGAGGTACCGTTATATGGTGGCTATAAAAAGACGTGAACCGGCACAGACAATCTCCTGTCATAAGCTGTAATATCCATTACGAACTTCAAATACGAAATTTGAAAGAATTCCGGTGAATAATGTCGCTAAAATCATCAAAATACCGAATATCGGGAGGAACTTTATATGGAGCCCATATGAAGACGTGGACCTGCACAGACAATTATCTGTCATAGGCTGCAGTATCTATTACGAACTTCAAATACCAAATTTGATATAATTCCGGTAAATAAAGTCACAAATATCATCAAAATACCGAGCATCGGGAGGCACCGTTTTATGGGGGCTATGCGAAGACGTGGACCAACACAGACAATTTTCTGTCATAGGTTCATTACGAACCTCAAATACCAAATTTAAAACAATTCCGGTGAATAATGTCGCTAAAATATATCTAAAAACCGAATATCGGGAGGTGCCGTTAAATGGGGACTATACCAAAAAGTGGACCTACATGGCCCATTTTCAATACCAGAAGTCCTGCAGACATAATATACATTTGAGTAAAATTTTATCAATACACTTCAATTCGTTCGGAAGCTAGTGTGATTTCCACAGAAGGCACAGACGGATAGACAAACGGACATGGCTAAATCGACATAGAATTTTATGTTAATCAAGAAAATATATATTTTGTGGGGTCTAAAATGTATATTTCGAGGTTTTATAAACGGAATGACAAACTTAATATACCCTCTCAACTATGGTGGAGGGTATAAAAATATGACAAAAAAGAAAAAAATAAATAAATAAATAAATAAATAAATAAATAAATAAAAAAAATGCCAGGAAAAAATAAAATATTCACATTTTCTTGGCATCATTTTTCGCGATTTTTATACCCTCCACCTTGTAAAGGAGGGTATATTAAGTTTCTCATTCCGTTTGTAACATGTCTATTCGTCGTAGACCCCACAATGTATATATATATATTCATACATCCGTCGATACAGCCTACATTATTTGACGTAGAGCGCCAAAATTTAGCAGAGCAATTTCTATTGTGTCTAAGATGGTTGGTATATACCACTATACCACGTTTTGGTATAGTCCCCATATAACGGTACTTCCCGACATTCGGTATTTTCATTATTTATGCCACATTTTTTCACGGATTTGTCTGAAAATTGGTACTTGTAGGTCATAACGGATCCCAGTTCGTGTGGCGAGACATTGCATGTATAGGTCCACGCTTTGGTATAGCCCCCATATAAAGGTACCTCCCAATATTCGGCATTTTGATTACTTTTGCCAATTTTTTTCACGGATTTGTCTAAAAGTTGGTATTTGTTGGTCATAATGGGTTTCAGCTCCGGTGGCGAAACATTGCATGTATGGGTCCAAAATTCGGTATAGCCCCCATATAACGGTACCTCCCGATATTCGGTATTTTGTTGATTTTTTAAACATTTTTTCACGAATTTCTGTTCCCCGAGTACTTATATGTTTCCTAATGACTCCACATTTATGGATTTTTTTCATTTATATTTTTTGAAGGACTCAATCCACGGTTATGGCTCCTATGAGTTTTGCAATAACATTTTTTTCAAACTCCATGCTAATTTTTAAAATTTAAGCCCATGATTATAGCTTCGGTCTCTTTCCACAGAAGACCTTGGGGTCTTTATTCACCATTTCCCAAATTAACATTCATTCCATCAAAATTCGAGTTCAATGTTCGCTCAATTTTCATTTGTTTTTTTTTTTTCTCAAAAATCCATTCACCTACTTCGCCGTTAATTTGAAGCCATCTCAAATGACAATGTTTCAGCAATTAAACTGGCAATGCAATGTCAAACTTGGCAGAGAGTGAGAGAAAAAAACCAAAGCACCCTATTGAAAGTTTTTCCCCACCTTCCCCCAGATATCAATGAACCAATCTGAGCGGCAGCAAAGAAAACGAAGAAAAAACCCCACTCATTGTTGTTTGTATAAATGTCAATTAATTGTTTGATAATTGTACACACATCCATACATACATTCGTATTTCCATACGAGTACAAAATTGAAATGGCAAACGATTATCGGTGCTTAATTGAGCAGTTAATGTAAAAATGTATAGGTTCATGCATATGTATGTGTGAATGCAATGCATGTATGGTTTCAGCAACAACAACAACAAAAAAAACGACATTGCTTATTAATGTCAGAAAGTTATGAAAAATAAAGTTTAAAAAATAATGTTAACAAAAAATAATAATCACCGACACCAAAGCGGCAATAAACAATATATTATTTATCAATATAAAGTCAGTAGAGCAAAAAATTGCAGGCATTTATTGACTGAAAGATGAAGAACAATAATCGAGGTTTGTTAAATACAGGATTATCCTGCATGTTTTAATTTTATTTTTTCAAGGGCCAACAGGCCATTAACCGAGAACTTTTATAGAATATTTTCTTTGGACCACTAATCGTAGAAGATTTTAATATATTTTTCAAAGGATCAAGAGATCATTTGAAGAGGATTTTTGAAGAATAATTGTAAGGACCACAAAGTCATTAACTGGGGATTTTTAAATAATATTTTGTTTCAAGGAATAAAAATCTTTTGAAAGTACCAACCGACTCATAGTCTTGGGTTTTCAAAGAATGTTTTTTAAAACTTAACTAAAAAAATCCTTCATTATTTCCAATTATTTTTCGAAGGACCAACAGACTATTAGTTAGAGTTTTTAGCCAATATTTAAAATCGATCAATATATCAATATTCGTGATTTTTTTAATAATATTTTTAAGGTTCAGCAGACCAATACAGGTGCTTTTGAAAAAGAATAGTTTACCAAAGACCAAAAGCCCAAAAATCTTGGATTTTTTTTTAAATATTCTTTCAATTATTAAGGATTTCTCAAAAAAAATATCTTCAAGGACCAAGAGACTAGAAAATAATGTTTTAATTGCATTTTCTCCAGACCCAGCGTTGATTTGCTGAAGAACGGAAAAAAACTATTTTTTCATAGGCCAAGATCCATTGCTGACTATCTCAGAATTAACACCCAGGTGAAACGGCTGAAGCTAAAATTCTGAAAATTTGGGAAGTCGTTCTAAAAGAGTACGAAACATCGGCTGTTATGGCGGCCTACACCATCACCATGGCCGGCGCTTGAATTCTGGTAGCCAACAGAAGGTGCACATTTTCAGCTGATCTCTTTGGCAAGTAAACACGATCATTTTGTTTGTTTACAAAATGCTGGATAACGAATGTTTTCTCATCAGAGACGGAGAAAACCAAATTCAGCAGTTAACCACTTTCGGCCAAGCGAAGCAACTCTTTAGCTCTTTTTAGTCTATTTTCTGTTGTTTCTGTTGCGGTGTAAGTTCTTGCACTTTTTGGAGTTTCAATGGCTTTACCCCAGCTCATTTTTCAATATTTGCCGAATGGAATATTGCGATATGTTCAGCTCACGAGACTTTTTTCGGCCACTGCGACTCGGGTTTCGATCAAGTCGCTTCTTTACTTTTCGAACCATTTCTGCTGATGTTGCTGTTTTCCTCCGTCCACTTTCTTGACGTCGAACTAAGCTACCAGTATCACGGTAACGAGCGATGGTACGAGACACAAACGATTTATTCACATTTAAATGCTGGAGTGCTCTAACGATAGCCCCGTGTGATTTTCCAGCCAAATATAAAGAAACCTCACCTGGCGCTTGAATTCCATCACGAATAACTTTTTCTGGAAAATTCTCACTAAAATGCTTTTGTGCGCTTGTAAACAATATAATGAGCTGTCTGTGGAATAATTTTTACAGCTTTCGGACGAGTGGCTTAGAAATGACAACAGTGTGAAGTTAATTACAGTTTTTTCATCTCACCCTGTATATTTTGGAGGACTTTTAAAGCTATAACTGTGAATTTGTAGAACATCTTTTTCAAGGACTTTAAGATATATTTTTGGACCGTCGGACAAACGGGGGTATTATCGTGGATGTTTAAAATGCCTTGAAAGAACTGTAAAAAGCTATGATCATGGATTTTTAAATCAAATTTTGCAAGGCCCACAAGATCACGGATTTTTAAAAAAAATATTTCTGCAAGGATTCGAGGAGACCTAATCATGGGTTTTCAAAATATTTCAAATTGGTTTTACAAGGACTTATTTGGATTTTTAAATTTTTTGCAAGGGCTAATCACGGATTTTGAAAAAAAAATATTTCTTTAAGGATTCGAGGAGCTCTAATCATGGGATTTCAAAAGACATTTTTGCAAGGACTATTTACGATTTTTTGAATGTAATTTTGCAAGGACGTGGATTTTTTGAATTTCCTTAAAGGACTACATATTTCCATGGAAGAGTCGTGGATTTTTAAAATATATAATCTCAAGAACTTTTCAATATATCTCTTGAAAGGACTTTTAGAGCTATAATTGTAAAATTTTAAATAATCCTTTTCAAGGGAATTTAAAATATATTTTTGGAAAGACCATCGCACTATCGAAGTTTAAAATTTTTGATAGGACTATAAAAGCCATGATCATGGATTTTTTTTTATAAAATTTAGTAAGTCGACAAGATCTTTTTTTTTTGAAGGTTCTTTAACCAAGCATTTTGAAATATACCTATTTAAGGACTGTCGAAGCTGCAAATTGTTTTGATATTGCTTTCGCAAGTACTAACTTGGATTTTTAATTTTTCCAAAGACTTATTACGGATTTTTAAAGAATATTCTCGGATCCTTAATCATGGGTTTTTACTATTACAAGGACAGTTTTTGCGGATTTTTGCCAAACATTTTTTCCAGGACCAATCGTGGATTTTTTTAATTTCCTTAAAAGACTATATTTTTCCATGAAAATGTCGTGGATTTTTAAAATATGCGCTTCTCAAGAACTTCTAAGTATATATTTTGGAAGGACAGTTAGAGCTATGTTTGTGAATTTGTAAAACAAGGACTTTAAAATACCTTTTTTGAAGGACCATCGGAATTTGTAAAAATAACTTTAAAATATATTTTTGTAAGGACTATCGGGGCTGTAATCATGCATGTTTAATTATAATTTTGAAGGACGATTAGAATTACAACGATTTTAAAAATATTTTAATATTGTGAATTTTTTAAAGAATATTTTCGTAAGGACTATTTTTGATTAATTTTGCAAGGACTATTAAATATTTATTGTGGATTTTTACTGTAATTTTAAGAAGTGCTCTAAAAACTATAACTGTGGGTTTCTTAAAATATATTCCAAAACCTTTCATCTTGAATTTCTAAAATTTTTTTTCAAGGACTCTCAGTGCCTTCTTTCATTCTTCTCACCAAAATAGAAAATTTGTCATTTCAGAAACATTTTCTCATAATTTTGCATGGACTTATCGTGGATTTTTTTTCAAGGAACTTTTAGTCCTTTTATCATGGATTTTGAAAATATATTTTTAAGGACTATCGGACTATCGGAGCTGCAACCCCGAATTTTTCGGAATTAGTTTTACAAGGACTTATTTGGATTTTTAAATTTTTTGCAAGGACTAATCACGGATTTTTTTAAAAAAAAAGTATTTTTTCAAGGATTCTAGGAGCCTTAATCATGGGTTTCCAAAACATCTATTTCGCGAACTTTTAAAAATATTTTTGGAAGGACCGTCGAAGCTATAATCATATTTTTTGTTTTCATTTTCAATATATTTTTATATCGTGAACTTTTTGAAGAATATTTTTGAAAGGACAAGATGCAAGAACTATTTGATTTTTATTGTGGATTTTTACCATAATTTTAAGAAGTGCTCTAAGAACTATAATTGTGGATTTCTAATATATTTTTCAAGACCTGAAATCTTCAATCTTTGATTTTTAATTTTTTTTTACCAGGGCTCTCAGATCCTTCTCTTTTTGATTCATCCAAAAATGAATGTTTGTCATTTAAGAAACATTTTCTTAAAGACCTTCCCCTACCAGCCACTCATTGTTCGCCTTAACACCCAAACCGCACGGGTATGCCTTCTTATCCTTGTTCCTCATTTGATAGATGGTCATCATTGTTTGATGGCCGTAGAGTAGCTATTCAATAGATTTCCTAGAAATTTTAGCATCTAAATAGACATTACTGTTCCACATGCAAATAGACATAGAAATGCTTGGCATGGAGGAGCTGCTCTTCAACTCCCAACAACAAGAGGGAAGAATTGAAAATGATGCACACACAAACACACACACTTTTGGCCGAACATACTTTCATCGGTTGCACACACTCCAAAACGTTTAGAGTTTAGGTAGTTGCATGAAGAAAAACCATCACACGCACGCACACACACACAAAAATACACTTGTTTGCAAGGCTGATGTATGTGTGTTTTTTTATGCATGTGAGTGTGTGTGCATTTACACACCATTTGAGTAGAGTATGATTTTTCTTCTTTTGTTTACTTGGTTTTAAAGCTCCCTACTTTGACATGTTTGTAAAGTGTGTTCGTCTTGCTGCTGCTGCTGTTTCTGCTATTGCTTTTGTTGGCATTTTTTTCGTAATTTTTTTCTGCTTCTGTTTCTCATTTCTTTTGTCGTCGTTGTTGCTTTTGTTTTTTGTTTATTAAAGTCTTACAGGATTTTATGTTTTCCAATCCCTCTTGTCTCTTTTGTGTGACAAACTGCTCTCCACCATTCATCGTTGCGGTGGTGACGATGAGTATCAACGCTTGGGATTCTCTGTCAGCATTACAGAAAATGATTGCTCTTTGTTTGTGTTGTGGTTGTTGTTATTGTTGGTGGTGGTTTGGCTCTGTTCTGGCAGGAGATGGCATATAAGGCTCCAAAGCATTAGAAAAATGCGCAGGATTGGTGAAGGTATAAGAGTTGTTTATTTGATTGTCTCTGGGTTTTTCTCTTTCTCTCTCGCCATGGAGAGCACAAACATAACAGAGCGAATGTATGTGTATGTGTGTGTGTGTGCGTGTGTTATGTTTGTTGGCCTGTAAACGCTAATGTATTATGTTAACAGTTGAACATTTTTTGTCTAAGGATGCTGAGATTTAATTGAAACTCTCCCCCCTCCTCCCCCCGGCCACGTTTCATGGGTTCTCTCTTTTCACCTCCATTAAATTGAAACAAATAAACATTCATAAAATAGTCGTTGTTGTCGTCGTAGTAGTTGTTGTTTTTGTTGGAACACAAATTACATTGGTATTAGTGTTGAAATTCTTCTATTCTATGGAAATGAAACATGACGACCAGGACGACGAGTTAATGCCATAATTCTTCTACCAAATGACGAACATTTCAATGGTCTCCCATTGAAGATTATTGAAATACTAAGAACGACTTAAGCAGACCATGGTTTCCATTTGTGGTCGTCTCATTTACCTCCACACCATCTCCACCCTATCCTACGGTCACATGCAAACACCTTGCCGTGGGTATCACAGGTTGGTTGGCTGGACGAGAAAGAGCGACGTAAATGAGTTGAAAGTATTAGAAACAATTCAGTTTAATAATCGCCATTACCACCACCACCCACCCCCCTCTCCGGCCCTTTATGCGTCTAACAACAGGTATTCCGGGAAGTAATCTTAATGATTTGATTGAAGTGTGGAGGGTGGGTAGGTGGGAAGGTAGGAGTGGTAGAAACATATTAAAATAATGTTATAATGCGAAATCACTTGATTATTAATGCTGTTGTGGTTTCCACAGAAAATCAAAAACTCGGGAAAAAGGACGAGGAGATGTAGGAGGCAGGGGGCAACACAGATGGAAAAAAGAAATAAAAATAATTACTTGGGATTTTTAATTGGTAATAAAACGACAGGTGACTCGGGCATAAAGTATGACAAAGGAATGGGGGGATAAGCAAGGATTATGGAGTTAAGGGATGTAAACATGGCAGTTTGATATGGGGAAATGGACATAAATTCGGAATAAAAACAAATCAGAAAATAAAGAATATTTTTTTAAGGACCAACAGAAACGAGGATTTTTTAAAGAATATTTTTTCAAGGACCAACAAAAACGTGGATTTTTCAAAGAATATTTTTCCAAGGACCCAATAGGCGTGGATTTTTTAAAGAATATTTTTTTCAAGGACCCATAAGGCGTGGATTTTTTAAAGAATATTTTTTCAAGGACCAACAGAAACGTGGATTTTTTAAAGAATATTTTTTCAAGGACCAACAGAAACGAGGATTTTTCAAAGAATATTTTTTCAAGGACCAACAGAAACGAGGATTTTTCAAAGAATATTTTTTCAAGGACCCAGGAAACGTGGATTTTTTAAAGAATATTTTTTTAAGAAAGAATATTTTTTCAAGGGCCCAGGAAACGTGGATTTTTTAAAGAATATTTTTTTAAGAAAGAATATTTTTTAAGGACCCATAAGGCGTGGATTTTTTTTAAGAATATTTTTTTCAAGGACCCATAAGGCGTGGAGTTTTTCAAAGAATATTTTTTAAGGACCCATAAGGCGTGGGTTTTTGTTTCAAGGACCAACAGAAACGTGGATTTTTTAAAGATTATTTTTTCAAGGACTCATAAGTCGTGGAATTTTTTAAAGTATATTTTTTCAAGGACTCATAAGGCGTGGAATTTTTTAAAGAATATTTTTCCAAGGACTCATAAGGCGTGAATTTTTTTAAAGAATATTTTTTCAAGGACCAATAAGGCGTGGAATTTTTTAAAGAATATTTTTTCAAGGACTCATAAGGCGTGGAATTCATAGACCGTGGAATTTTTTAAAGAATAATTTTTTAAGAATAATTAATTTTTTAAAGAATATTTTTCCAAGGACTCATAAGGCGTGGAATTTTTTAAAGAATATTTTTTTCAGGGACTCATAAGACGTGGAATTTTTTAAAGAATATTTTTTTCAAGGACTCATAAGGCGTGGAATTTTTTAAAGAATATTTTTTCAAGGACTCATAAGGCGTGGAATTTTTTAAAGAATATTTTTTCAAGGACTCATAAGGCGCGGAATTTTTTAAAGAATAATATTTTTAAGAATAATTTATTTGTTAAAGAATATTTTTCTAAGTACTCATAAGGCGTGGGATTTTTTAAAGAATATTTTTCCAATGACTCATAATGCGTGGAATTTTTTAAAGAATATTTTTTCAAGGACACTTATGGTCATCTACGGTAGAGAAGAGAACACTTCTGTTCATCTACTATACAGGAGAGGAGACTTCTGGTCATCTACTGTACGGAAGAGGACCTTTCAGGTGATCTACTGTCATAAAATGCCACTTCTAGTTATCTACTGTGCAGAAGATGAGCTGTCTGATCATGTTTTGTACAGAAGGGAGGCCTTCTGGTCATCTACTGTACAGAAGAGGACCCTTCTGGTCATATACTGTATAGAAGATCACCCTTCCGGTCATCAACAGCACAGAAGATGACCCTTCTTGTTATCTTCTATACTGAAGAGGACCCTTCTGGTTATCTACTGTACAGAAGAGAACCTTTTGGTTATCTACTGTACAGAAGAGGACCCTTCTTATCTTCTACTGTACAGAAAAGGACCCTTCTGGTGATCTACTGTATAGAAGAGGACAATTCTGGTTGTCTACTGTACAGAAGAGGAAACTTCTTCCTATCTACTGTACAGAAGAAGAACCTTCTGCTCATCTACTGTACAGAAGAGGACTCTTCTGCTCATTTACTGTACAGAAGAGGTCCCTTCTGCTCATCTACTGTACATAAGAGGACCCTCCTAGTCATCTACTGTACAGAAGAGGATCCTTCTGGTCATTTACTGTACAGAAGTGGACCCTTTTGGCCATCTACTGTACAGAAAAGGATCATCAGAAGAGGACCCTTCTGGTCATCAAGTGTACAGAAGAGGATCCTCCTGCTCATAAACTGTAAAATTTATTTAAACAACTTGAATCTTTGTCTGTTATAACCCCTCTACCCAAAGTGGTATCCTTTTCATAAATATTCGAACTTTATTCTATTCGTTTCCACACATCCTCTTGTCAGTTTATTGTCACTTCGTTTCAAAAGTTTTTTTGAATTGTCGAATGCCCACAAGTTACTTACTGACCAAGTTCGCCCTGAAAATCCCAATGACCATGGCTGGGCATTTAGCGGAAATCCGTTTGAGCCACACAAAGAACTGTTGATCGATTGTTAGGAACTTAGGTTTTAGTGGGCGAATGCAGAAATAACAATAAAAGAATTTCTCTTAACATTTACAAAACGGCAAATTAGCACTCTCATTTATTCTCTCTCTCTCTCTCTCTCATCTCTCACTCTCTTATACTATTTTCCGAAGATAAAGCTCTTCCTTGCATATTATTCAAATATAAACTTTCCTTGGCATATTGTAAGGCTGTAAGTAAGTTTAGTGTCTGAGTCAGGGAGAGAGGGAGAGAGAGCCTATCCTTGCAGAGCATGAGCAGAGTAGCTGAACAAAAACCATGTTGTTGTAGGTAAATGCTGTTGAAAAACGAGACCATCTATACGTATTACTAACTGAAGGATTACCGAGGTGTAATAGTCGCATTTAGGATATGACATAGTCAGGACGTCTACTACGGGTATACGACGGATACGGGCGCAAAAAAAAAACAACAAAACAAAAAAATTAAAAGCTTTCACTACATGGAAATTGAGTGGAAGAAACAAAAACAACAAAATTTTGAAAAACTGCAAGTTAAAAGAAAGTAAAACACGCCGCCGACACACGAACACAGATACACCAGCTCGGTTTGTGTGCGAGAGTGTGTGTGTGTGAAACCAGTAAAAAGAAAATGTTAACCCTGTGAGCAGCAGCAACAAAAAAAGGAACGGATATAAAAATCTCTGTTATAATATAAAACGACAACAACAACCACAACAACCCTGCTACATCGTCAGCAGAATCAGCTGCAGTATATCGCGCACTGAAGCACAGTAGCAAAAGTAATTGAAAACGGATTAAAGCAGGTAGTTATCCTGGCAAGCAACCAACCAAAAAAAACCTACATCCTTTCGTCCATGCTGCCGATGTGAGAACGTTTGTTTTTTCAGCTTCTGCTTCAGCTTGGGCTGCTCCTCCTCCTCCAGTCGTCATCGTTTAATATAGTTGTTGTCGTTGTCGTCGTTGTTGATGATTGTGAGGTTGATAAGAATGATTATTGTGTGCTTGATGGAAAATAGATGAACCTCCTCTCCCCCTCTCCGCCAACACCACCAGCGATGGTTTTTGTGTCGTCCTCGTCATCGAATATGAGGAGGAAATTTGTGAAATTGTGCGTGTTAAATGTGTTATACTAGTGGCAGACATACCAACGAAGGAACGAACGAATGTCATAAACGAAACTGAAAAAAAAAAAAAATAAAAACAAGAAACAAATCAAATACTACAACAGTAACAACAACAAAAACCAATTGCAAAAAAACGAATCGAATAAACGAAGAACGAAAGGAGTAACAAACGAATGCAAGGATCAAACAAATAAACAAACTTCCAATTCCCCGAAAATAAAACGAAACTTGAAAACACACAGAGGATTCCTTTGTGTACCCCTAACCAAACAAATCGCTCGTACATACTAACACACAGACACACACGTGCATATGTGTGCACGTTGGTGTCGAACAAAGAGAAATCAATAAAAAAAGTAGGAAATGATAATTTTTTATTGTTGGCTTGGTGGTGTGAGTGCAAGTGTTATTAATTGAGGAAAATTATAGAAAACAACAACAACAATAACAAAAAAAAGAAATTAAAAAATATATATAACAACAACAAAAAACCAGTGCAATACAAGAAAGAAAAACAACAACTAAAAATTAAAAAATATATTTAACAGCCACAACAAAGCCCGTTCAAAAGAAAACAGCAAATACTAGAGATAAAAAAAAACAAAAAAAATAAAAATAAATATCAGCAACAACAAAGCCCGTGCAAAAAAACAACTAAAAATTCCATAAAAATTACAACAACCACAAATCTCGTGCACTACAAAAAACCGAGTAAAAAAGTATGTATTTCAAAAAAAATCTAAAATATTTAAAATGTGAATTTTTAAGAAAAATTATACTCGATTTTCTAAAAATAAATTTTCAAACCACACCGCCGATTTAAACACACCGCAGTGAGCCAAGAGCATACATAAATTTATAGAAATAACAACAGCAACAACAACAAATTTTAACAAAAACAACAGCAGCACCATTAACTAGCACACACACTCACTCACTGGCACAAAGATACAGATTCCAAATTTGTTTTTTTCTGGGTTCTCCTCACCGAGTGTTGTCTTCGGAAAAGTGTACGTCTGTAGGTCTGTATTCCTAAAATGTTTACTCGCACACACACACAACCATACATAGATTCTATGCTAATACATTTTTGTTCAAAACCTCTGCAAAACGACGGATGTCTGTAATTAGTAGCCCGAAATTTAAAGAGAAAAACCTATTGCAACAAGAAAAAATTAGTTTCGAGGGGGGTTTTCCATGAAAAATGGTGTTCTCTTTTTTAGTGTAATTTTTCTTGGCCGTTAATCAGTGTCAAAGTCGCAGGACCAATGGTATAAAGAGTAAATAGTGTTTTGTTTTGTTGCTTAAAGCAAGAGTAGCATGGAGAGAGTTTGGGAGAGAGAGAAAATGGTAAAACAAGAGAAAGTGAGGGCAAAAGTAATTAAAGGAAAAATAACATAACTAGTGTTGCCGTTTCACACAAGTTTTTAGAGCAATTGCGAGAATTTTGATTCTGTGGAGGACAATTTTGAATTTTATTTTAAATTTTGGTTTAGGCAAATGATTGAAGCCATATATCTTATGGACACAATATATATGAATATTGTAAATACGTATGCAATCATATGTCCTTGAGGATATATGCACTAACAAATATAAATCATATAAATAAACAAATTCAAAGGTATCACTCGATTTTGCCGACAGATGTATACCCTCAGCCAAAGTTTGATTACTTAAATACTGGGATGTGCCTTGTCTGAATGTAATCGGATGTAAATTTCGTATTTTAAGAGCTTTATGGTTAATTTGATCCTTTTTTGGGGGTGTAGTTACCAGAAGGAGTGGACCGATATATCTCATCTTTGCACTAGATCTTGGGTTGATAAAAGTATTATGATGTATGAAATATGAAGAGAACAGTATGCTCATTTCGGATTTTATAATTTTTTTTTAAATCGAAAATTTGACCCTTTGTGGGGGAGGTACCAGAAGAAATGGTCCGATATCTACCATCTTTATAACGGATCTTGTGTTGATGGAGATATTAAGATGTGCCAAGTCTGAATAGAATTGGATATTAATTTCGCGTTATATGAGCTTCATGGATATTCAAAATTTTGACGCTTTGTGGGGAAGGTATCTGTTGGGGTGAAGGTATCTGCAGACAGACGGACGGAAATCGCTAGAACGACTGCAAATGTTCTGAAACGGATTTGGTCAAAAGAGACCTAGGGTCTAAAATCGTTATTTCGATTAAACATCGGGACGTATTTAATGATATATACGCTCACTAGCCATATGGCTGCGGGTATGAAAATCAGACAGTCTACATACTTATGTAAATATATATGAAATCCAGTATGGGGCCTACTGAACCAATATAACTATTTCAACAACTATCATCCTAAGAACAAATCAAACTATTATGCCATTGTTCAAAGTTCTTATTCATTGATGAACATCATCAATTCTACTTAGAGTTTTATGCTGATCACAAATATATATGTTGGTATCTCCGACAAATTTTTGGAGGTATTACAAACTAGATGACAAATTTGATATATATTTTCCCTACAATCTATGATGGATTATAAGACAAACCGCAACTTCAACTTCAACTTCAGACTGCTGTCATTTCTAAGCCATTCGTCCGACAGCTGTTAAAATTATTCCAGTAACAGCTCATTACATTGTTTACAAGCCTACAAAAGCATTCCGGTGAGCATTTTCCAGAAAAGAAGTTATTCGTAATGGAATTCAAGCGTGATAGTGTGATTTCTTTATATTTGGCTGGAAAACCACAAGTGCCCATCGTTAGAGCACTCCAGCATTTAAATGTGAATAAATCTTTTGCGTCTCGTACCATCGCTCGTTACCGTGATACTGGTAGCCCAACGTCAAGGAAGTGAACGGAAGAAAACAGCAACATCAGCAGAAATGGTTTGAAAAGTAAGAAAGCGACTTGATCGAAACCCGCGTCAGAGTGGCTGAAAAAGGGCTCGTGATCTTAACATATCGCAATTTTCCATTCGCCAAATATTGAAAAATGTCCCGAGCACGGGGTGGAGCCATTGAAATTCCAAAAAGTGCAAGAACTTACACCGCACCGCAACAGAAAGAAAATAGACTCAAAAGAGCTAAAGAGTTGCTGCGCAAACAAAATTATCGTATTTACTTGCCAAAGAGGTCAGCTGAAAATATGCAACTTTGGTTGGCCACCAGAACTTAAGCGCCGGCCATGGTAATGGTCCGCCATGGGCCGCCATAACAGCCGATGGCCGCTCTCCGCTCGTACTTCGATCGTGGCATCAGAATAAATGTCGAATATTATCGCGAAAATATTCTGGAGGGTGTATTAAAGCCTTGAATATTCTCACAGGACTCAGCACGCGCCACCCAATAATGGTTGCAAAATGAGGTTCCTCGCTTCATTTCCAGCGCATAATGGCCACCAAAATCTCCGGATACCAATCCGTTGGACTATTGTGTCTGAAGTATGTTGGAAAGCAAAGTTGGCACTTAAAATACCAAAGTGTCGATGTCCATTTTATTGCTTTCATTCAATAAAATTTAAAAAAAAATGTCAAAATTATGGCATTTGACTTTGTTGTAGTTTTTTATCTGACTCTATATATTTGGATTGAAATAGACCAAAAATAAAAAAATCACGACTTTTCAGTAAATCTACAAATCTCATTTCTTAACTGATTGACATGTAATTTAGCATGATGTTGGAGTTTGGGATAGTGCAATTTTCTGTAGATATCGTAAAAATAAGGCCATTGGCGACAGAATTTCGCATGATATCGTGGCGTGTGTCAAAAACCAAGATAACTTTTTTGTATGCTATGTGACGTTATTTTAAGCATCGAAAGAACCAAACAAATACATAAACTTGAAATATGTAAAATTTGTTATTGCTTACTCTGAAGTCAATTGCGGAATTGTTTAAAACTTAGTATGTGAAGTTCAGCCTATGGCTGAAAATTTTCTATGCAGATCCAGATCTTCGTATAGGCCCCATATACCAGCACCTACCTATATTCGGTATTTTGACGAGTTTAGGTACAATACGCACCGAAATTGTTTGAAATGTCGTATTTGAAGTTCGCAATGACAGAAAATTGTCTATGCTGGTCCAGGTCCGATATAACGGTACCTGCCTATATACGATATTTTGATGATTTTAGCTACATTATTTACCGTTTATTTCAAGTTTCAAGTTTGAATATGGTAATGGCTTATGACAAACAATGCCTATGTATGTTGCGGTCCACGTCGTATAGACCCCAATACAACGGCTATATTTGGTATTTTTTAAAATTTTAATAGAATTTTTAAGGATTTTATTTTTTGAAAATTTCCAATTTGTTCCAAATGGTGGTTGGTATTCAAAGTTCGGCCCGGCTGAACTTCTTGCTTTTTAACTTGTTATTTAATCACTTGTGTTTATTATAAAAATTCTCTTTATTTTAATTATAAAAAAATTTTTAAATGCCTAGAAATTCCATAATTGCACATTTTTCAGTGTTGAAATTAGATATGAATACCAAATCATTGAAAATATGACAAAAAGTTTAAGAAGTCTAAGGACTAAAAATGGTCACGAGTATTTGGGATTTTATATACTTAAAATTTATCTGCCTCTATTCTATACCGGAAAGGTAAGAAATATATTTTCCTAAATTGCGTACAGTTTTCTTAATACCCTCAGCCATATGGCTACAGAGGGTATATATCATTTGATACGGCCAAAACGTGCCTAGTCGAAATAACGGTTTTAGACCCTAGGTCTCTTTGGACCAAATCCGTTTCAGAACATTTGGAGTCGATCTAGCGATGTCCGTCCGTCCGTCCGTCCGTCCGTCCGTCTGTCTGTCTGTCTGTCTGTCTGGCTGGCTGGTGCGCACGATAACTCTCGAAGGGAGTATCCGATTTGGTCCAAATTGGCTATATCGTAATATTTTTGTCAAACTTAGATCGAGTTCGGAGATGGGCAATATCGGTCCACTCCTTCTGGTACCTCCCCCACAAAAGGTCGAAATTTTCAAAAAATATATTTTTTTGCACAGGAAGAGAAAGGATAATCCGAATTTGCTCCAACTTTGCAAATCCTAATATTTACGTCAGTGCTAGGTCAGGTGTGAAAATGGGCAATATTGGTCCACTCCATCAAGTACCTCCCCCACAAATGGTCAAAATTTTGAATTATTACAACTCTCATAAAATGTTATGTAAGACTCCGATTGTCTTCAAATTTCACACATCTGAATATTTATATTAACCCAAGGACTGGTGTTAAGATGAACAATATCGGCCCACTCCTTCCGGTACCTCCCCCACAAAAGGTCGAAATTTTCAAAAAAAAAAAACATATTTTTTGCACAGAAAGAGAAAGGCTAATCCGAATTTGCTCCGACTTTGCGAATCCTAATATTTGCGTCAGTGCTAGGACAGGTGTGAAAATGGACAATATCGGTCCACTCTATCAAGTACCTCCCACACAAATGGTCAAAATTTTGAATAATTACAATCTCATTAAATGTGATGTAAAAGTCCAATTGTCTTCAAATTTCACACATCCTAATATTTGTATTAGTCTGGTGTGAAGGGGGAATACATCGGTCCACTCCTTCTGGTACCTCCCCCACAAAGTATTGAAATTTTGAGTACCCATGAAGCTCATAAATCGCCAAATTAACATCCGATTCCATTTAGACTTGGCACATCTGTCGAAATATTTATATCATATTTTGGGTCCGATAGGAAATGGGCAATATTGGCCCATTCCTTCGGGATCTGCTCCATAGAGGGTCAAACGTTTGAATAACCTTAACACTAGTCAAAATATATTTAGATAATCGAACATAGGCTGAGGGTATATCTCTGGCGGCAATACCGACTGATACTTTTAACTTGTGTTTAATAAATGTTATTGAATTATTTACATTTTACGAAGTCCACAACAAATGCTCAGAGTGGTCCAAGTAGGACCTAAACATTCATATTTGAAAGCAAGATGTGTTAATTACTTCTAATAATTCTGAAAATATTAAAAGAATACCACAACAAACAAAGTTCGACCGTATTTTTCTCATTAGAGCTATGCTAGTTCCCCACAACTGAGTGCAGTCTTTGAAAAAGGTAGATGTCAATAATTCTCAAAGTTTAAAAAATATTTCAGTATCGACTTTAGAAAATTATTTTAAAAATGTTATCATTTTATCCCCTTTAACATAAAACAAAAAGCAGTAGCATAAGAGACACAGCGAGAAGAGGACGAAAATTTCATGCTGTGATAGATTTGGCAAAAAATTGTTCGCCGTCATGAGATGAACAAAAAATATGAGTTTTAATGAATTTTTATTTTTGGCTGGCACTGTTATGGGTTTGACTCGCTTGTTTGGCTGGCTGGCTGTCTAAATGCTTGCTTGCCAGCCACCCAGCCACCCAACCATCTAACCTCCCACCAAACCACTTGCCACCCGCCAACCCTATGGGGAATGGAAAATTAAGCTTTACATAAAATAAACGCGACAACATACATAAATATGCTGCAACATTATTACATCCATCCCAAACCCAGAGACGAACACACACACACACACACATACTCATACATAATTGTGTTCATCCTCGAACCCTCCCCCAGCTCAGGACCATGATAAAATGAGCTGGGGGAGGGTTCGAGGATGAACACAATTATGTATGAGTATGTGTGTGTGTTCGTCTCTGGGTTTGGGTTGGATGTAATAATCTTCTTCTTCTTCTTTTTCTCCTTGTTTTCTAATTTACCTTTTTCTAATTACATGTTCACGGTTATTTCAAACCGAACCAACCAAAAAAAAAAAAAAAAAAAATTTTGAGAGGAAAAAAAGTTAAATAAATAAAAATGAAGTGACAAAAAGCTTTCAATATCATGAGCAGACATCTTTAAGAGCTGTTTTAGGGCCGCACACACACAGACACAGAGCGGCTTTTGAGTGAAAAGAATGTCATTCATTATCGAATCATTACATCAATTGCTTCATTTATTACAAAACATTTATGCAGATGGTGTGTGTGTGTGTGTGTGAGTGTTTTTCTTTCTTCGTTTATGGAACATAATCGGATATTTTTTTTGTCATCTTTATTCGTTTTATAAGTAATTTGGAGGTTAATTTTCGAATTTGAATAAAACATAATAAGCCCGAATAATGGGTGTTATGGAATTTTCGGAATTGTAATTATATTACAATCAGGGCATTGACTGTGAGGCAATATTTTTTTATGGAAAATGGACATTTTAATCTCTGATGGGGAAAAATTAAATGGTTTTATTTTGATAGAAAAATATTTATTTTCAAGTTAAATATGGTTTTCGGGAAGGTATTGAAGTGACAAAAAAAAATCCTAATGAGGATGTATCTTGGAAGATTTGGAAATTTGATTTTAGAGAATAAAATTCTTAACTTGATCTTCCCCAATAATTGTTTTGTGAGCCAATACTAAAATCCTACCAACAGCCAATTAGGTACAAACGCCATAATTTTTACATTTTTTTTAATTTATTAAAAAATGTCATACGCCATAATTATACCCTCGCCATATTGTTACAGAGGGTATATACAATTTGATACGGTCAAAACTTCCCTAGTCGAAATAACGGTTGTAGACCCTTGGTCTCTTTGGACCAAATCCGTTTCAGAACATTTGGAGTCGATCTAGCGATGTCCGACTGGTGCGCACGATAACTCTCGAAGGGAGTATCCGATTTAGTCCAAACTTGGTACATCGTAATATTTTTTTCAAACTTACATCGAGTTCGGAGATGGGCAATATCGGTCCACTTCTTCTGGTACCTCCCCCACACAAGGTCGAAACTTTCAAAAAATATATTTTTTGCACAGAAAGAGAAAGGGTATTCCGATTCTGCTCCAACTTTGCACATCCTAATATTTGCGACAGTGCTAGGTCAGGTATGAGTATGGACAATGTCGGTTCATTCTATCAAGTACCTCCCCCACAATTGGTCAACATTTTGAATGATTACAACTCTCATAAAATGTGACGTAAGAGTCCGATTGTCTTCAAATTTCACACATCCAAATATTTATATTAACCCAAGGTCTGGTGTTAAGATGGAATATATCGGTCCACTGCTTCTGGTACCTCCCCCACACAAGGTCGAAACTTTCAAAAAATATATTTTTTGCACAGAAAGTGAAAGGATAATCCGATTTTGCTCCAACTTTGCACATCCTAATATTTGCGACAGTGCTAGGTCAGGTGTGCAAGTGGACAATATCGGTCCACTCCATCAAGTACCTCCCCCACAAACGCTCAAAATTTTGAATATCCATGAAGCTCATAAAATTTGTAAATAATCGAACATTGGCTGATGGTATACATCTGTCGGCAAAACCGACCGATACTTTTTTTACTTGTTTTTAAATGTTATTGAATAAAAGCAAAAAATGTCGGAAATAGCATCAAATTTTAGAATAAGTTTAGATTTGTTCGAATTGGTCACCTTTGGCACGAATTATGGCCTTCAAACGGCCAATGAAACCGTCACCCACATTTTTTAGTGCCAACCTTGCTTTCCAAAATACTCCAGACACAATAGTCCAACGGATTGGTATCCGGAGATTTTGGTGGCCATTGTGCACTGGAAATGAAGCAAAGAACCTCATTTTGTAACCATTCACCACGGTCGATTAATATGAGCGTAGAGCGACAATCGGTTGTTATGGCGGCCCACACCATCACCATGACCGGCGCTTGAGTTGTGGTGGCCAACCGAGGATGTACATTTTCAGCTGACCTCTTTGGCAAGTAAACAGCTCGTGAGCTGAACATATCGCAATATTCCATTCGGCAAATATTGAAAAATGAGCTCAGGGTAAAGCCATTGAAATTCCAAAAAGTGCTAGAACTTACACCGCAACAGAAAGAAAATAGACTCAAAAGAGCTAAAGGTTAGCTTCGCTTGGCCGAAAGTGATGAGCTGTCGAATTTGATTTTCCCCGATGAGAAAACATTCGTTGTCCACCAGTTTATAAACAAACAAAATGATCGTATTTGGCAAGTAAGCCAAAGAGGTCAGCTGAAAATGTGCACCTTCTGGAGGGTGTATTAAGGCCTTGGACACGCAAAAATTGTGACCGCAGACCTTGGACATTCCAACTGGACTCAGAACGCGCCAACCAAGAATGGTTACAAAATAAGGTTACTCGCACAGTGGCCACCAAAATCTTCGGATACCAATCCGTTGGACTGTTGTGTCTGGAGAATTTTGGAAAGCAAAGTTCGCACTAAAAACTACCGAAGTGTGGCGTTTGCCTTTGGTGCAGTTTTTTATCTCACCCTGTAGATACTTGAAAATTGCTTTATTATGGGTATAGAGCGATTATTATCAAAATAATTGAAAAGCAGTAAATTCGGCCGAACTTTCAGTACCCTTCACCAAATGGAACCAATTTGGAAATTTTCAAAAAAAAAATCATAAGAGTATTCTATTGGGGTCCATACGAAAACGTGGATGTGCATAGGACATTTTTATACCCTACACCACAGGGTGGTCAGGGTATTATGTCGTTGTGCATTTGTTTGTAACAGGCAAAAGGAAACGAGATGGACCCATAGTTCCTTTTGATGATCTGCATAGAATCACATTCTGAGTCGATTTATGCATGTCCGTCCGTCCGTCCGTCCGTCAGTCCGTCTGTCCATGTATTTTTGTAAACAAAGTTCAGGTCGCATTTATTATCCGATTGAGATGAAATTTTGCATAAATAATTTGTTTGACACAAGGACGAGCCCTATTGATATTGGAGATAAGGCTACAGTCGAGCGGGGCCCACCGTTGAATACCCTACAACACTATAATAAACGATACAGTTTATATAGGCGAGATACTCGAAAGAATTCCACAAGATATTGTGACAAATAATAAAAGAAAACCATCAGGTTTCGTTCTCTAATTTTCGAATAATAGCAACTTAAACTAATTTGCTCATTTCCAATTTATCGGTAGATGTTGCACGTAAATGGTCTTCCTAGATCTGGAACCAATATTTCCCAAAGACCTATAATCTCTCAGAAATGGCAAAAGATTAACATTTATTATAGGTTTTTGACTGAAACGCATCTATATGAGATACAGCCATTTGACTATATTCTTCAACGAAATCAGCGTTAACGAAATAGTCAGAAGTGCGTCTTTCCCGTATTTGTGAATTCTCCAAAAAGTCACTGGAATGGACATTTTCGTATTTTGTCTACAAAAGTTGGCAAACTCCTTCACACATTGAATATTTTTGGATGGCCATCCGAAACTGCTTGGCTTTTGCAATGTCCGGTAACCCCCATTCAAATGTGTGTGAGGATCGGGCGATAATTACGACCTGCCGACAATTTTACACTTTTTGGTCCATTTCAACCCCTAAATATATGGCGATCATCTCCAAAAAGAGTAGGCTTCTATTCTGACCCTCATCCTATACCCATGCAAAATTTCGTAAGGATCAAGCCATAAATGCGATCTGTATATGATATCCTAACTACTTAGTTTTGTTAGCTGTAGAAATATTACCAAATGTTTAATTCAAAATGAAAATATGCCAAAAATATGACAAAATTGAAAAAAATATGAGAAAATTTTACAAAATCAATATTTTCATCTTTAAAGAGATATTTTTATGCGATTTTTTAGACGTTTTTTCTTTCCTGCCAAGAGGCCATTCTGAATTAATGGGAACTGTCGAAATCAGTTCAGCCGTTCTCGACATATACGAGATTTTTCAAGCATATCTTCTTTGATAAACATATATATCGCACATATTTTGCTATATATCCGTTTTGTTGGATGTTAACATGAATATAAAGATCAGAAGTAACCTTGTCATGGCTTAGTGTTTCACCGGGATTTAAAATATTCGCGGTTTAATGAAATATTTTGAATTTTTTCAACACAAAGATATGGCCTATTTTACCCGCTAAATATTATCCGATGACCACCCAAATTGGTAGGCTTATTCACCGCCCTCTAGCAACATGCGAAATTCCGCGTCGATTGGTTTATAATTGCGACCTGTATAGCTACTGCAAAATCCGACATTTTTTCAGTATTTGGTCCATTTCAACCCCTAAACATTTGGCGATCATCTCCAAAAGAAATAGGCTTCTATTCTGACCCTAACCCCACCTTCGTGCAAAGTTTCGTAAGGATCGGGCCATAATTGCGACCTGTAGAGTGATTACAAATTAACATGGACAGACGGACAGACGGACGGACGGACATACATAGCTAGATCGACTCAGCTTGGGGAGATAGGAAGATCCATATATACTTTCCTATATGGGAAACCAATATTTCGAGGTGTTACATAAATTCTGGCCCAATCAAACTTATAATACCCCCAACACATAGTGTTGTAGGGTATAATTACAATTATAGCCTACCAAACTCTTTAAAAAATTATAAAAAAAAATCTAAAATGATCGTCTTTCTAAAAATATTCAAAACTTCAAAATGTGGGCTTTATGTCTGCATACAATTTCTAAATCAAAACCTAGGGTTAAAACTTTCCGATTTTGTTAGAAATTCACTTTTTTTAAGTTTTAAACATCAATTACGACCCATCCTCTTCCATTTATATTCTCTTATTAACATAATTTTTGAGAAAATGCGTTTCTCTCCTCTCCCTAAAATTATATCTTTCTCTCCCCAAAGGCAAATCTTTCCCCATTTATCCTAATCACATTACAAAACTCTATAATTTTAGATTTTCAATTATCCGAGTTGTAATCCCCCTGCTCCCCTCACGCCCAGTGAGCAATGACTTTACAAAGGGCAAGGGAAATTTCCAAATTATTCATGTTTAAGGGAAATTAAAATCCCAAAAATTTTACTGCTTTCTGGGGGATAAAAATTAACTCTCTCTCCATCTCTCTCCCTCTCCTTTATTTGATCTATGAGAAATTTAATTTAAATTTTTTAAAAACAACAATTAAAAAAATGTAAATGTTTTTGGCCTGACTTCGGCACAGTTGCGTACATTTAAATACTACGTCACACACACACACACACAGGTTCACACAAATATATCTTCGACTCCTTGGGGATTGTTTATTTTCTGAATTCAATTTATTAAAACAGCAACAAAAGCTAGACTTTTAATGTTTCACATTTGAATATCAATCTGTTATTTTGGGGGGAGGAAAGAAACAAAAGTTTTATTCCATTTCAGCTCCTCTTCTCTCTTCTTCTCTCCTCACCCCTCCCCCACAACCTTGATAATAAATCTTGATACATATGTATGTGTGTGTGTGTGTGAAGGATGTCTGGCCAAAGGAGGAAACCCAAGAAATGAGGGGCGTAGTTTACCCGTCTTGCTGTTGTTGTCGGTGTGTGTGTGACAATTTGTCGCTACCACCAAGTCACGTCCAAAATAATGCTAAACAAAGCAAGACAGATTGTTTGGGTATTCATTTGGCAAGCGTAATTTTTATGTCTGTATCTCGATGAGTTGGGGAAAACGAAAAAAAAAAAAAACAGAAAAAAGTTCATGAACAAAATGATAAGCATCTCAAATGCAACATAAAACACAAACAGAAACGTAGGAATCGAACGAAGTGTTTTTAAGATTTTCATTTTTGCCACCATTATCTGGCGTATTGCTTATATAAGTAGGTTAGGGTTTCCATTTTTTTATTACATTTAATTTTAAACATATTTTCAATGGAAGTGGAGATATCTTTATATGTGAATGTTGGTTAGGTCAGGATGGGTTGTTGGTATGCCAATACTTTTGGAGGTTAGAAGAGGGGAAATGGATGGGTTTTATATTTTCTTGGGAAAATGTGATTAATGTCAGTACCTGGAAAAGGTAATTTTATTTGGCGGGGTATGTTTTTAATGGGAAATCTTACAATATATTCTATCTCATTAGAAATCTTAGAATTTTCATTGAAATATGAAAATTTGGCAAAATTCGGAAATCGGATTAAAATATTTACATTTATTGGAAATATAAGATATCAGTGTGGAGTCAGTTTCAATTTCAGAATATTAGGAATCCATTTTTGTCCTTGTTATTATTATAGCCCCCATATAACGGTACCTCTCGATATTCAGTATTTTGATGATTTTAGCGACATTATTCAACGGAATTGTTTCAAATTCGGAATTTGAAGTTCATAAAGGATACTACATTCTAAGTCAAAAAATTAGCCATGTAGGTCTACGACTTCATATAGCCCCCATATACACTACCCCCGATATTCGGTATTTTGATGATTTTTACGACATTATAAACAGATTTTTCTTCAAGTTTCGTATTTAAATATTGTAATAACTTATGACAAAAGTTGCCTATGCAGGACCACGACGTCGTATAGACATTCGGTATTTTTTAAGATTTTAACAGAATTTTTAACGAATTTCCTTTTTTTTCCTTTTTTTGAAATTGCCAAATTTGTACCAAATGGTGGAGGGTATTACAGCTTTTTTACTTGTTTTTTTATTTTTATTGAATGAAAGCAAAAAATGTCGGAAATAGCATCAAATTTTAGAATAAGTTTAGATTTGTTCGAATTGGTTAACTTTGGCACAAATTATGGCCTTCAGACGGCCAATGAAACCACACGTCACACGCTGCCCGAATGTTGCTCTGCGGAATCCTGGCCTATTCCCGGCGAAGGGCTTTTTTGAGGTGTCCGACAATTTGGTATTTTTTAGTGACAACCTTGCTTTCTAAAATACTCCAGCAACAATAGTCCAACGGATTGGTATCCGGAGATTTTGGTGGCCATTGTGCGCACTGGAAATTAAGCGAGGAACCTCATTTTGTAACCATTCTTGGGTGGCGGGTGGTGGTGCTGAGTGCGATGATGTTGAGTCCTGTTGGAATATCCAAGGTCTGCGGCCAAAATGTTTGCATGCCCAAGAATTTAATGCACCCTCCAGATTTTTTTCGCATAATATTAGGCATTTATTCTGATGCCACGGTCTATAAATCTTGGCACGAGCGGAGAGCGACCATCTGCTGTTATGGCGGCCCACACCATCACCATGACCGGCGCTTGAGTTCTGGTGGCCAACCAAAGGTGCACATTTTCAGCTGACCTCTTGGGCAAGTAAACACGATCATTTTGTTCGTTTACAAAATGCTGGACAACGAATGTTTCCTCATCGGAGAATAGCAAATTCGGCAGTTCACCACATTCGGCCAAGCGAAACAACTCTTTAGCTCTTTTAAGTCTATTTTGTTTCTCTTGTGATGTAAGTTCTTGCACTTTTTTGAATTTCAATGGCTTTACCCCGAGCTCGGGAATTTTCCAATATTTGCCGAATGGAATATTGCGACATTTTTCGGCCATTGCGATGCGGGTTTCGGTAAAGCCGCTTCTTAGCTTTTCGAATCATTTCTGCTTATTAGTGTTTATTAGTGTTAAAAATTTGGCCAGGATCGATTCAGAGTTGGATATAGCTCCTGTATTTTTTTGAATTTTGAAGGAATTTAAAAAGGATATAATTGCACTTTTCAAAGGACGTAATGTTTGATATTTATAAGAATTTCAAAGGACATAATGCTCTGGAAAATTATCGTCTCAATTACTCTTCCGTAAAAATATCACCTCATGTCTGTCCATGACATTAGAACTCTGGTCCATTTCGACTGCAGTACTTTCTTCACACCAAATATAGGTTATAGGTTTTGAGAAAGTTTTTGCTAAATAAGTTTTTTAAAAAAAGTTATAATTGGTGATACAATTTTTCGGCTACTTTGATTTTAAAAGCCGATCCCTATTCATATTTCTAAGATCGGTGAGGTTAGAAAATGGTTTGGTCGATAAAATTGGGTTCTGATTCATTGGGCGGTAGGCGCTTCATCTCTTGCTTAAATAAGGACCAAAAGAACAAGAATTTTTTTCCGAAAAACGAGCTTTTTTTTTCAAAGATCCATTAAAGACCAATGTTCTTCGATTTTTTGTTTAGAAAATAAAAAAAAATCTTAAAGGAATTTAAAGATCTCACCTTTTAATGAATATTTTCAAGGACTTAAAATGGCCAACAAATATCGATTTTTCAATTAATATTTTTTAAAGATCTTTAAGAGCCGCTAATTGAGCACTTTCAAAGAATATTTTAAGGACCATTTAAGGACCAATAATGGTGGATTTTAAGGATTTTATTTAGTTTCAATCAATTAATACTGTTAAACTTTATTAATAAAATATATAATTTTTAGAAAATATTTTTAAATTATCTTCTTCTGATATTTTATTTTTTCCAATAATTATGGATTTTTAAAAATAATTTCAAGGACCTTCAGATACCAATAATCATGAATTTGATTAGAATATTTTAAGGTCCTTAAGGGGCAATAGTTATGCCCACTCGTGGTATTTTTTGAAGCGAACTGGTCGGCGAATAATCATTGGTCCTGCAAAAGACCAACAGAATATGGATTTTATAAAAATATATTTTTTCCAAATTCTCTTGGTCCCAGAAAGTGGATTATAAAAACATTTTTTGACCAAAACAACTTAGATTTTTTTAAAAACACTAAAAACGTGAACTTAAAAAAAAATATTTTTCAAAAGACCACCGAATGTGGATTTTTTTAGAAAATATATTTTTAAAGCACCTACAAGCGTGGATTTTTACTCGTTATTTTATTGAAGAAATCAATAGAAAAAAATGTTTTTCAAAAGATCGCCCAACGCTGGCTTCTTTAAAAAAGATTTCCTTTAAAGGACCTTCAAAAAAATATTTTTTAAATTTTTTGGTTTTCAAATTTCAAATTTCTATTAAAGGACCTTCAAAAAAATATTTTTTAAATTTTTTGGTTAAAAAAAATTTAAAAAATATTTTTTTGAAGGTCCTTTGAAAGAAATCTTTTTTAAAGAAGCTAGAGTTGGGCAATTTTTTGAAAAAATATTTTTTTTCTGTTGGTTTCTTCAATAAAATAAACTGTAAAAATCCACGCTTGTAGGTGCTTTAAAAAAATATTTTCTCAAAATTAAAAAAAAATTTAAAAAATATTTTTTTGAAGGTCCTTTAAAAGAAATCTTTTTTAAAGAAGCTAAAGTTGGGCAATTTTTTGAAAAAATATTTTTTTTCTGTTGGTTGTTCTTTAAATACCCAATTAGAATTGTCATTAGATTCCTCTGTGTAATTTACTTATAGTATCCTAAAAAGGATGACTCATAGATACCTTAGATATTGCTTACCTATTTAGGACATAGAATTTGTAAAATCCCTAGTAGAACGAAATTTTATTTATTTTTTTTTTTTTTGGTGAATACTAAAATTATTGGCTTAAATTTTAGACTCTAAATACGTCAAAAACACCAATTGACTAAAAAAGGTTAGCTCATCCTCAAGAGAATCAGGATGCCACAACTTAAAATATTTATAATTCTGTGCTTTCACCTTCTAAATGTAGTTATCAAAATGTCTCCTAATATAATATTAATATTTAAACCTTCCCAAAATTTGCCTGCCCTGTGTAATTTTCCACAACTTAATCTGTAATAAAAACTCTAATTTTTCGTAATTTTTATTACATTAGTATTACAGCAAAAAAGCCGTCGTACCTTTTCTTGTTTTCTTCCTTTTTTTCCTTCACAAATACGCCATTACACCTTGTAAACAATTTAAATAATATATTACTCGAATAATAACTTTCAATTAGTCTTGGCAGATTTCTTTTGTGCTTTTCGAAATACCGTAACGTGACAATAATACATTAATTCTGGCAACACTTTAAAAATTTTGTACCCGAATTGTTATGCTGCAGATAAAAGTAAAGAAAAAAGGTAACACAAAGACCTGCCAGCTGCAAAGCTTTAGTGGAAAACTCTTTTAAATTAAATTTTCATCTCTTACTCTCTTTATTACTCCATCTCTGTTGGCAATACTCTTTTTGTTGTAGAGGTTTTGTATTTGAAGCAATGCCACTGTAAAAGAGACCAGTTAACTGTTATCCAAGAGAGATAAATAGAGATATAGATTTTCACATCTCTCTAATTTCTCTTCGAAATATAAAACCCTTGGATTTTTATGCTCTGCTGCCCACCTAATTTGAAACCTAAACTCTTGCCCTCATAAAGGACAAACACTCACTAATACATCGGCACTCTCTTTCGTCTCCGAGTATGCGGATTTATGTAAACACATGTTCGTGCGTGTGTGTGTGCCTCTTTAGCATTGTAATATTGTAAAATGTTATAGTTTAGTAATGTAAGTAAGGCAAACAGCCAGCCAGCAATGCCTTTATATTGTAGCCGTAAGGTAGGCCACGACCATGGCGAGGTGTGAAGAGGGAGAGCAGGGGCGGATGGAACCAGTGATAATTACAAAAGGTAACAGTTTAGCCGTCCAAACTTTTTCATTAATGTACGTGCAACGATAACGGCTGCTTTCAACAGACTTCCTCCTAATGGATATTTAAAAATATGGCACGGTCACACTTTTACAAAAGAGCCAGGGCAAACACGCACGAATACATACAACACTCGCACACTGGCACACACACACATTCATGGGGCAACTATTCATTTTCACATTTGCCATAGCACACTTCGTTACATCTGGTGTGGCAGCAAGCAGTAGGGCTGCAACCTTCTACAACAACAACAGCAGCAATAGTTAGTTATGTTGTGTTGTGTTTTGGCCAGAGCACTATCTCTGGCCAACCAACAGGAAACAATAGTTCAACATTAAATTAAGCTCAGGCTCACACACACACACGCGCCAACACTTAGTAATATATTCGCATGTAAGTATGTGTGTGTGCCTGTAATACACATAAATATGAACAAGATACAGGACACGGACATGAAACAGTACACAAATGTAAACAACAAACCATACTAGCGTTGTGTGTTACAAACAAACACACACACAAATGCACGCTCCAACCAACACAACACCAACAAAGCAATACAGCGCAGTAAATGTAATTGCAAACGAGTGTTTTTGGCTGCATGCATGCGTGGCAGTCACTACTGAAATGGGCTTCCCTCCCAGCCATCTGATTATAACCTGAGCCATGTGAGGCTTCTGGATGGAAGGATCAACGTTTTTTATATCCTACAACACTATGTGTTGGGGGTATTATAAGTTTGATTGGGCCAAAAATTATGTAACACCACGAAATATTGATTTCCCACATAGGAAAGTATATATGGACCTTCCTATCTCGCCGAGCTGAGTCGATCTAGCTATGTATGTCCGTCCGTCCGTCTGTCCGTCTGTCCATGTTAATTTGTAATCACTCTACAGGTCGCAATTATGGCCCGATCTTCACGAAATTTAAATTGTAGGTGGGGTTAATGTCAGAATAGAACCCTATTTCTTTTGGAGATGATCGCCAAATGTTTAGGGGTTGAAATGGACCAAATACTGAAAAAATGTCTGATTTTGCAGTAGCTATACAGGTCGCAATTATAGACCAATCGACGCGGAATTTCGCATGTAGCTAGAGTTTAGGGCGGGGAAGAAGCCTACCAATTTGGGTGGTCATCGGATAATATTTAGCGGGTAAAATAGACCATATCTTTTTTGTTGAAAAAATTCAAAATTTTTCATTAAACCGCGAATATTTTAAATTCCGGCGAAATCACAAAGCCATGGCAAGGTTACTTCTGATCTTTACATTGGTGTTAAGATCCAAAAAATCGAATACATAGCAAATATATGCAATATATATGTCTATCAAAGAAGGTATGCTTGAAAGATCTCATATATGTCGAGAACTGCTGAACTGATTTCGCAAGTTCTTATTAATTCAGAATGGCCTCTTGGCAGGAAAGAAAAAACGTCTAAAAAATCGCATAAAAATATCTCTCTAAAGATGAAAATATTGATTTTGTAAAATGTTCTCATATTTTTTCAATTTTGTCATATTTTTGGCATATTTTCATTTTGAATTAAACATTTGGTAATATTTCTACAGCTAACAAAACTAAGTAGTTATGACATCAGAATATCATATACAGATCGCATTTATGGCCCGATCCTTACGAAATTTTGCATGGGGATAAGATTAGGGTCAGAATAGAAGCCTACTATTTTTGGAGATGATAGCCGTATATTTAGGGGTTGAAATGGACCAAAAAACTGCAAAATTGTCAGCAGGTCGTAATTATCGCCCGATCCTCACGCACATTTGAATGGGGGTTACCGCACATTGCAAAAGCCAAGCAGTTTCGGATGGCCATCCAAAAATATTCAATGTGTGAAGGAGTTTGCCAACTTTTGTAGACAAAATACGAAAATGTCCATTCCAGTGACTTTTTGGAGAATTCACAAATACAGGAAAGACGCACTTCTGACTATTTCGTTAACGCTGATTTCGTTGAAGAATACAGTCAAATGTCTGTATCTCATATAGATGCGTTTCAGTTAAAATCCAATGATAAATGTTAACCTTTTGCCACTTCTGGGAGATTATAGGTCTTTGGGAAATATTGGTTCCAGATCTAGGAAGACCATTTACGTGCAACATCTACCGATAAATTGGAAATGAGCAAATTAGTTTAAGTTGCTATTATTCGAAAATTAGAGAACGAAACCTGATGGTTTTCTTTTATTATTTGTCACAATATCTTGTGGAATTCTTTCGAGTATCTCGCCTATATAAACTGTATCGTTTATTATAGTGTTGTAGGGTATTAAACGGTCGGCCCCGCTCGACTGTAGCCTTTTTTTACTTGTTTTTTTTGTGTTGGGCATTTTCGACCAAAAAAATGTGAAGGGATTTTTAAATAAGGGGATTTTAAATATAATAAATATTTCTCCAAAATACAGCCAGAATGTGGATTTTTATAAAGGACATTTCTAAGGACAAAGAATTTTTATAAAGAATATTTTTAAAGGACCAACAAGATGTGGATTTTTTTGAAGAATATTTGTGGGGACGGCAGGAATTTTTTTTGGAGGGAACGACAGGGATTTATTAATAAATATTTTTCCAAAGGACAATCAGAATGTGGATTTTTATAAAGGACATTTCTAAGGACAAAGGATTTTTTTAAGGAATATTTTTAAAGGACCAACAGGGTGTGGACTTTTTTTGAAGAATATTTTGTTTTCAAGGATATTAATAATTTTTTATGGACTATTAAAGGGACCAAAATAACGTGGATTTTTTGTAGATTTTTTTAAAGTAGCAATAAAGAATAATTTTTTCAAAAACCAAATATTTAAATATTTTAAAGGATCTGGCTTTTTTCAATGTATCTTCAAGAACAAATATTCCAACATTTTAAAAGAATTAAGCATATTTAAGAATAAACGTGGAGTTTTCAACGAATATTTTTAAGGACCTTAAAGGACCAAAAAATCTATATTTAAGCGACCAACAGAACAAAACAGCAAAGAGAGAATATTTTTTTCAAACAAATATTCCTATATTTTTTCGATTAATTTTAAGGACCACGTTTGAGGCGTTATCAAGGATAAACAAAAATCGATATTTAAAAAATTTTGTTTAAGGACCAAAAAACTCGAATTGCTTAAAGATTATCTTTTTAAAGCAGCAACGAATGGGTATTTAAAAAAAAAAAAACATATTTTTTTAAAGGACCATTAGTGTCCAGCATTTTCCATACTATAGAGGGTATATTAACTTTGTCATTCCGTTTGTAACTCCTCGAAATACTCATGTCAGATCCAACAAAGTATATACATTCTTGATCAGCGTAAAATTCTAAGTCGATTTAGCGATGTCCGTCTGTCTGTCTGTTGTAGTCACGCTATCTTTCGAACGAATTGAGATAGAAGGCTAAAATTTTGCACACATGTTTATTTTTCCAGTAGGCAGGTAAACTTCGTAAATGGGCCATGTAGGTCCACGTTTTCATATAGCCCCCATATAACGGTACCTCCCGATATTCGGTATTTTGATCATTTTAGCGACATTATACATCGGAATTTGGTATTTGACGTTCGAAATGGATACTACAGCCTACGACAGAAAATTATCTGTGCAGGTCCACGTCTTCGTATAACCCTCATATAACGGTACCTCCCGATATTCGGTATTTTGATGATTTTAGCGTCATTATTCACCGGAATTTTTTCAAATTACGCATTTAGAGTTCGTTATGGCAGAAAATTGTCTATACAGGTCCAGGTCTTCGTATAGGCCCCATATACCAGTACCTCCCTATATTCGGTATTTTGACTAGTTTAGGTACAATACTCACCTAAATTGTTTGAAATGTCGTATTTGAAGTTTGTAATGGATGCTACAACCTATGACCGAAAATTGTCTATGCTGGTCCAGGTCTTTGTATAGCTCCGATATAACGGTACCTCCCTATATACGATATTTTGATGATTTTAGCTACATTATTCACCGTTTATTTCAAGTTCCGAATTTGAATTTGGTAATGACTTATGACAAACAATGCCTGTGTGGGTCCACGTCGTAGAGACAACAGTATAACGAATATATTCGGTATTTTTAAAATTTTAACATAATTTTTTAAGGATATTATTACCAAATTCGTTTCAAAGTAATTTTCAAGGACCATTAACGATCAATAATCGCGTACTTTTTTATATAAAATATTTTTTAGGAGCAATAATCGTTAGCATGTTTTTTAGAGTCAAGGACCAATAATTGTGGATTTTTTTTAAATATTTGCAAGGATCTTCTGAGGCCAATAATAGACTATTCACAAAGACTTTCCAAGGCCAAAAAAATATATCAAGGAATAATTATGCATTATGCATTTTTAAGGATATTTTTCAAATATCACAAAGAATAATTTTTCAAGAACTCTAATAGCCTGAGACAGGAAAATAATATTTTTTAATTACTCAGTTTGAGAAATAGATTTGAAAAAAAAAAACTGAGTCTATAAGAGTATGAGATGTGGATTTTGAACGAATATTTTTTCAGGGACAGCAAGAGACTTTATTGTGATTTTTTTTAATATTTCAAAGACTATAAGAGATTTTGGAATTTTTAATGCTAAAGAATAATTTTTCAAGGACTACAAAATTGTGAGACTTGGATTTTTTAAGAATATTTTTTCCAGGATAATAAAAAAAAAAATAAAAAAAAACAAAAAAAAAAAATCCGTAGGACTATAATTACCTGCGACGTAGTTTTGAAAAATTTCTTTTAAGAACTTTAAGGACCTGTGATGTGAATTTTTCAAATGTTGGAGGTTTTCATGAAAGTGGATTTGAAAATGAACTTTAATCAATAAAATAAAAGAGTCTGAAACCATTTTTTTCAAGGACCTGTTTAAGATTTGAAGTTTCAAATAAACATTTTTTTAGGGAATTTGAGAGACTGAGGAATTACAGAAATATATATTTCAAAGGCAAAGGCAAATTTCGAACCCGGCTCAAAAAAATACTTTTCAAGGATACTTTAAATTTAAGTCCTTCAAATCCTGAAAATAGGGGTTTTTTAATTTTTTTTTTCAGATGGACATCTGAGCTCTAAATATCATTTTTTTTACTTTTCGAGGTTCTGAAAAACCCCAACCAATTTTTTTTTTAAATATTGTAGCTGGTATTTAAGTCCTTTCTAGGATAATATAAATTTAAGTCCGTCCAATCATAAAAATAGGATTTTTTTAGTTTTTTTTTCAGATGGACATCTGAGCTCTAAATTTCATTTTTTATATTTTTTGGGGTTCTGCAAAACCCTAATCGAATTTGTTTTTATTATTTTGTAGGGTCTGTAGAGCTCTAAACTTCATTTCGTGATAATAGTTTAAAAGTCTTTTTGGGCCCCAATGTATGTCAAGGTACTTCATTTCCTATATCGAGATTATTTTCTATTTTTTAAAAGTTCTTCAGAACAAAAATTGAGGAACTATTTTTAAAAATTTTTAATGTCCTTCTGAGTTATAAAATTTAATTTTTGAATACTTTTGGGGTCCTACAGAGCCCGAATCATGGGTTTATAAATATTTTTTGTTTCAAATTCGACGTACCTCGAATCCCCGATTGCTTATAATATTTTTCAGGGTCCCAAAGAGTCCTATTTAAGGATCTTTCAAAATATTATTTTAAATGTCTTAAAGAATCTTAATCGTGGATTTGTCACTAATATTTTCTCAAGGTCTTGCAGACACCTAATCGTGGTTGACATGAATGACTTTATAAGGTCCTAAGGATGAAGGGAAATTTCAAGGATCAAAAATGACTTAATGACTTTTTTTCAGAAAAATTTAAAATGATTTCTAGATTATTTAAATATTTTTAAGACTGCTTTTAAAGCTCTTACAGCAGCTTTAATTCTGTTTTCAAAAATATTATTCAAGCTCCTACAAGTCCAAATCCAGCATTTTTAAAGATCGTTTTCAAGGCTCTAATCCAGATTTTTTCAGGGTCCCATAAAGTTTTTATCTGGAATTTTGTTTTTCAAGGCCCTAATCCTGATTTTTTTCAGGTTCCCACAACGTTTTTATCCTGGAACTTTGTTTTTCAAGGCCCTTATATCCTGATTTTTTCATGGTCTCACACAGAGTTTTTACCCCGGAATTTCGTTTTTCAAGGCTCTAATCCTGATTTTTCCAGGGTCCCAAAAAAATGTTTATTTTTGGATATTTTTTCTTTATTTTTCGACCAAAAACCTACCTAAGTGGCAACACCACGATATGACTAAATGCGCCACGCTTGCAAGAAACACAAAACAACGAAAAACAAAAACAAAAAAATAGTAAGAATTTTGTTTTATGTTTTAAAGACCTGGTGGCAGTTAGAATGGTTGACTGGTGGCTGCCTATGTGGATCCTCATTTGCTGGTTTGTTAGAGTGTGCCCCCAAGACATACACCATTAACTCTGGACTGGCGGCGGCTGCTGTTGCTCCGGTTCGTTATTGCTGCTGCTCTTCCACACACACATTTCAGGCTCTGGCTAGAGTTGAGTTGAACCGCAGCAACATCAGCAAAACCAGATGAAAATGGGTTCTATGTTCGCCAAACAGGTGCTGGTAAGTAGGGGTCTCCTCGTGGATGGTTGGCGTTTTCATTATTGCTGTTGTTGGTGCTGTTGTTCTTGCGACTCGTTTTATTTGAACAGTTGTTGTGCTGTGCTGTTGTGTGCGGTCTGAATGGGTGAATGGCTGGCTGGCTGGCAGGT
This sequence comes from Musca domestica, assembly GCF_030504385.1. Classification (NCBI taxonomy): domain Eukaryota; kingdom Metazoa; phylum Arthropoda; class Insecta; order Diptera; family Muscidae; genus Musca; species Musca domestica. Next base: position 15,318,351 of record NW_026712155.1, read on the forward strand.
TGGTTGGCTTGTTTATTTGTGCATTTTGTGTTGTTGTTTTTTTTCCTCGTGAGGTGTGTTGGTTTTATCTGCTCCCGTCTCCCCGCCCCTTGCCGCACTCCTATTCTTGTTTTTCCTTTATTCTTAAATAAATCATCATAAATTATAATAATTATAGACATAACAACACAAACACACCCATGTCACACACACACACACACATAGGCACTCATACACACAGGTATCTCTGCTGTCTATAACGAAACAAATAAACGCCATACCTCTCAAGCACTTATCTCTTCCTGCTGCCCGAACCCTTAACGAATTCTAACACATGTAAACGGCGCTTTTTTGTTGTTCTTGTTGTTGTTGTTGTTAAATATCTACATATGTTATTTGGTATGTATGTTTGCATTTCGAGCTGTACTTAGAGTATGAATATAATATTTATTTATAATCTACAACTGCTGTTGTTGTTGTTGATGTTGTTTCCGTCATTGCTGCTCTTGATGTTGTTATTATTCTCCCGTTTTTAGCGAAAAATATGACAACATTCAACATTTCGTTGTTGTTTTTATTTTTTTTTTATTTTTATTTTCATAAACAGGAAATGAAAATCATATTAACATAAATTATAACCAACTAGCTTGCACGAGCCACGACAGGGTATGGTTGAGCGTGTGTGTGTGTGTGTGTGTGTGGGAGTAAATTTCAAAAAAATGTACAGTTTTGTATGATTTGTCTTAAAAACGTTATGTTGCTGCTCTCTCTCGCTTTTTTTGTTGTTGTTGTTAATTTCACTGACTCTATGAAAATTAAATTGAAATTTTTAATGAATGTGTGATGTAATAATACTTATCACTCAAAGTGAGGTTATGTTGGTGTAAATCCTTTAATGCGAACTGAGTTGGTGGTTTTGTAATTAAAAAAAAGAGACACAAGTAAACATGGGAGTAGCGCTTTCGCGGAAAGGAGATTTTTTTCAATTTCACAATGAGGAAATCTGGAGATACTAGAAATTTATTAAATTTGAGGAAAAAGTTTACCTTCGCACAATTAAAATTCACAAAAATAAAATCCAATAAAACGTTTTCAAATATCCAATACATATAAAGTGACATATAATTGTTTGAAAGGACATCTGATTATATCGGAAGTTGTTAGCTCAGCTAGGACGAATGTTTTACACCCTCCACCATGAGAAACACAGCAGTAGTAGCAACAACAGTTGGCTTCACAATTTAGACTCTATTCGGTTTTTAACTAAGTTTAAAAAATTTGTAATATTATCCTCTAAGTAGCATCAAGGACTACTATTTGTAGATTATTTTTTTAGAAAATATTTATTTTTAAGGACGATAAAGAAGTATTTTTTTTTTTAAATTTAAGCATCTTCAACAGCCAATAATCGTTTTTTATTAGAATATTTTTAAAGTTCTTCCAGGAATAAGAATTGTGAAATTTTAAAGAAAATTTTTTAAAGGACCTTCAAAGGACCAAAATTCGTAGATTTTTAAAAGGATTTTTGAGAATCTTCAAGGATTAATATTCGTGGATTTTTAAAACGAATTTTTAAGGACCTTGAAGGACCAATAATGAGAATAGTTTAAAGGACTTTCAAGGCCGAAAAAAATGAAAATATTCTACAGCTGTTAAAATTATTCTAGTGACAGCTCATTATCTTGTTTACAAGCGTACAAAAGTATTTTAGTGAGAATTTTCGAGGAAAAAAATTATTCGTGATGGAATTCAAGCGTGATAGTATGATTTCCTTATATTTGGCTGGAAAACCAGAAGTACCTATCGTTAGAGCACTCCAGTATTAAAATGTGAATAAATTTTTTGCGTAGCCCAACGTCAAGGAAGTGGACGCAAGAAAAAAGCAACATCAGCTGAAATGACTCGAAAAGTAAAGAAGCGACTTGATCGAAGCCCGCGTCACAGTGGCCGAAAAATGACTCGTGAGCTGAACATGTCGCAATATTCCATTCGGCAAATATTGAAAAATGAAATTCCAAAAAGTGCAAGAACTTACACCGCATCAGAAAGAAAATAGACTCAAAAGAGCTAAAGACTTGCTTCGTTTTGGCCGAAAGTGGTGAACTGCCGAATTTGGTTTTCTTCGTCTCCGATGAGAAAACATTTGTTGTCCAGCAGTTTTTACACAAACAAAATGATCGTGTTTACTTGCCAAAGAGGTCAACTGAAAATGTGCATCTTCGGTTGGCCACCAGAACTCACACGCCGGCCATGGTGGTGTGGGCCGCCATTACAGCCGATGGTCATTCTCTGCTCGTATTAATCGACCGTGGCACGTGAATTCAGAATAAATGACGAAAAATATCGCGAAAATATTCTGGAGGGTGCTTTAAATCCTTGGCCGCAGACCTTGGACATTCCAACAGGACTCAGCACCAATAAAAGGGAGATTTTAATAGTATTTTTATAGAACCCCAAAGGCTATCAATATTAATAGTTTTAAAGTACTTTTTCTTAATATTTTTTCTAAAGACAATAGCCCGAGACGTACATTTATAAATCACATTTTCAAGGACTATAAGAATTATTATAGTTTAAAGCAACCTCTTGAAAAATAGTAAATTTTGGAGGAACATTTCAAAGCTTTTCAAGGACAAATTTTGAAAGAATAGTTCTCAATAAAGTTTTTTAAGGAGTGACGCATGGATTTTTTGGGAATAGTTTTCAAGGACTGAGACGAAGATTTTCAACTCTGTTCTTTTTTTAATATTTTATCAAGGAAAAGAAACCTTTTTCCAATTCTGTAATATCCTGTGGCGTGGATTTTTAAAGAGTATTCTTAAGGATTATAATAGCCTGAGACTTGGATTTTTAAAGATTATTTTTGAGGATTATATAAGTCTTGAATGTGGTTTTTTTAAGAAAAAAATTTCAAGGACAAAACAAGATTGAGAGTAGGACTATATAAGCCTGACACGTAAATTTGTAAGGAATATTTTTCAAGGACAAAAGCAGACTTTGACTTGGATTTTTAATGATTTTTTTAAGGACAAAAGTAGACTAAGGACGAAAGGAGACTGAGACATGGATTTTTTATGATTTTTTCCCAAGGAAAAAGGAGGGTGAGACGTGAATTGTTAATGATTTTTTTTTTTTTTTAGGAAAAGCTGAGTTTGATAGCTGGATTTTTAATGATCCTTTTGATGACAAAAGGATACTGCGTGGTGGATTTTTAATGTTTTTTCTTCCAAGGACAAAAGGAGATGCAGACGTAGGTTTTTAATGAATATTTAGGGAAGCTAAAATCGTGAAAAGTAGATTTCAAATAACAATTTTTCAAGGACTATAGGAGAAGAACCCTAAGAGGCACTGAAGATCCCAAATCTTTGATGTTTTTTTAACATCCTACTGGTGATATTTAATAATAATAATAATTTGTTGTTGCGAAATGGTCAGGCTTTATCCCTTTATTGTTGTTTTTATAAAAACAAAGTTTGTTTATTAGTGGAGAACGAGGGTAATGTTTACTAGGAGGCAAGGCAGGGAATACCTAGGTTTCGGAAATAGCCACCAATCCTCATCAGTTCCCTTGTTTTTTGTCTGGGATATTCTCCCATTTTAAAAATAACTTCTATGACAAAAAACATTTTTTACCCAAGTGACGAGATCGTAAGCTTAATAGAAGAGGAACCAAAGAATTAAATAAAACTAAAATTCTCCACTAATAAACAAACGTTCATTTTATAAAAACAACAATAAAGGGATAAAGCCTGACCATTTTGCAACAACAAAATACTATGGTATCCCGAACAAACAAGCCACACTGTTCTAATAATAATAATAATATTTGTAAAATCCTACCGAGTTTTGATCGTTGGATTTTAAAAATATATTTTACAGTTCCTTCAGAGCCTAAATCGAGGATTTTTCAGAATATTTTTTTAAGACACGCAAAGCCCAAATTTTTCATTTTGTAAGAAAAACTTATTTAGGTCCTGCAGAGTACAAATCGTAGGTTTTTAGGAATTTTATAGGCCGTACAAAACCGAAAACGCGCATATTTTAAGTATATTTTTTTAAGTTTATGGGGAGTCCAAGATTCTGATTTTTATGGGAACGTTGTTTGAGAGGTAACACAATGAGTGAATCTTCAGTCTAGATCCAGTGGGTATTGAAATGTGTAAAGTTGTAAGAAAATCGTTGATTTATTTGGCATTTATAAAAAATAGGATAATTAACATTTTGTGAGGGGTTACACCAGGGGTTATGCCATACCTTGCATGTTTACTCCTGGCCTAAGTTGTATATAAATATGAACTTTTAACCAAATCAATTTTGTACTTTTTAAAATCCTAATGATTTTAATACAACGCAATTGACCCTCATTTTGTTGCCCGGTGTATTAGTCAGCAGCAATAATATATGTCAATACACACATGTGCCTATCTCTGTATGTGTTTGTTTGTTTATTTTTATTTGTAATCGCCCAATAATTCCCTTAAATTAATATTTAACTAAAGCTAATGCCATTGTTAATGCCACATCATCAGTAGTTTATTTAATAATAACCTGCTGTGTTTATTTACAGTTCCGAGCTCTCAATAAATAAACTGAAATTTGTATTATTCTATTATTGTTATTGTCTTTGTTGTCGTCATTATCCGCGGATATTTAATTCAATTTGAAATTTGTTATAGGCTGATACCTCCCCCCCCCCCCCCCCCCCAAAGAGTTGAAAACTTAGCTCTGAGCCGAAAACACGTTCTGGGAGTCGGTTAACAATTTAATTAACTTATATGGGGGAATTGCATTTTTTTTTGGTTATTTATTTTTCAAAATAATAGCAAAACCAACTGTCAATATGTGTTTTGACATGTCAATTTTTTGGGATAATAACAAATTGGATATTGGTGGAAATTTAAGGCATATTGAGGGAGGATAAATTGTGAAAAAATTCATTTTTTCAAGAATTACGGGGAAAATGCAGCAGATAATGAAAGTAGAGCTAAAAAGAGAAGACACGTGTATCGGCGTTTTGAAAGTTTGAATCGTAAAGTAACTTAAAGAAAGTGCGGAAAAATGTCCCCCTCTTCCACACATTTGAAAATTTTTGAATAAAGATTCTTCGGAATCTGTTCAATTTAGGTATATAGCATCTTTGGGAATATTACAAATTACAATACGAGGAGTACTTTTGTGGAAAAATTTAACTCTTCAGCGAGTCAGCAAAGGGGTCTTTTTGGTTCTTCTTTAAAATATGGCTAAAAACCCATATTAAATGGGATCCTATAAAAGTATTTGCCAAAAGATTCTACTGTAGGTTCTAGAAGATATAAAAACTCTATATCGTACCCAAGCGCCAGGAACTCACATACAGGGTGATATAAAAAAATTGCAACAAAGTCAGACGTCATCAGTTTTAGATTTTTTAATTTTATTGAATGTAAGCAAGAAATGTCCGACATAGCATCAAATTTTAGAATTAGTTTAGATTTGTTCGAATTAGTCAACTTTGGCACGAATTATGGCCTTCAAAGCTGCAACAAAAGTCAAGCGCCATAATTTTTACATTTTTTTTTAAATTTTATTGAATGAAAGCAAAAAAATGTCGGAAATAGCATCAAATTATAGAATATGTATAGATTTGTTCGAATTGGTCACCTTTGGCACGAATTATGGCCTTCAAATGGCTAATGAAACCGTCACACGCTTTTGCTCTGCGGCATTTTGGCCCATTCCCGGCGAAGCGCTCGCTTGAGGTGATCGACACTTTGGTATTTTTTAGAGCCAACCTTGCTTTCCAAAGCTCTCCAGACACAATAGTCCAACGGCTTGGTATCCGGAGATTTTAGTGGCCATTGTGCGCTGAAAATGAAACGAGGAACCTCATTTTGTAACCATTATTGGGTGGCGTGTACTGGGTGCGATGTCGCTGAGTCCTGTTGGAATGTCCAAGGTTTGAGGCCAAAATGTTTGCTAGCCCAAGGCTTTAATACACCCTCCAGAATATTTTCGCGATAATATTCAGCATTTATTCTGATGGCATGGTCGATTAATACGAGCGGAGAGAGACCATCGGCTGTTATGGCGGCCCACACCATCACCATGGCCGGCGCTTGAGTTCTGGTGGCCAACCGAAGGTGCACATTTTCAACTGACCTCTTTGGCAAGTAATCACGATCATTTTGTTTGTTTGCAAACTGCTGGACAACGAATGTTTTCTCATCAGAGACGGAGAAAACCAAATTCGGCAGTTCACTACTTTCGGCCAAGCGAAGCAACTCTTTAGCTCTTATAAGTCTATTTTCTTTCTGTTACGGTGTAAGTTCTTGTAGTTTTTGGAATTTCAATGGTTCTACACCGATCTCATTATTCAATATTTGCCGAATGGAATATTGCGATATGTTCAGCCTATGAGCCATTTTTTCGTCCACTGTGACGCGGATTTCGATCAAGTCGCTGTTTTACTTTTCTAACCATTTCTGCTGATGTTGCTGTTATCTTCCGACCTTTGTTTACAAACTGCTGAACAACGAATGTTTTCTCATCGGAGAAAACCAAATTCGGCAATTCACCAGTTCACCACATTCGGCCAAGCGAAGCAACTCTTTAGCTCTTTTGAGTTTAATTTTCTTTCTGTTGCGGTGCGGTGTAAGTTCTTGCACTTTCTGGAATTTTAAGACTTTACGCCGAACTCATTTTTCAATATTTGCCGAATGAAATATTGCAATATGTTCAGCTCACAAGCCATTTTTTCGGCCACTGCCACGCGGGTTTCGATCAAGTTGCTTCTTTACTTTTCTAACCATTTCTGCTGATGTTGCTGTTTTCTTCCGTCCATTTCCTTGACATCGGGCTACGCTTCCAGTGCCGTCACGGTAACGAGCGATGTTACGAGACACAAAAGATTTATTCACATTCAAATGCTGGAGTGCTCTAACGATAGCCACTTGTGATTTTCCAGCCAAATATAAATAAAAATCACACTATCACGCTTGA